>NC_030678.2:50167969-50425591 GCF_000004195.4 Xenopus tropicalis | reverse complement strand
ACTCAATGACTGCTGCTCACATTCCTGCATGCAAGGATCCCAGATTTTGTATTAGGTCTTCTACTAACAAGCATTACTTCAGGTGTTACCTTGTGGTGGCCCTTTCATGCCCACCAGTGCAAAAGAAATGGATTAATTGAAGCAGCCCATTGTTTGTAAGGTATTATACTCAGTATGCCACTGGGATCTACTGGATGCAGGTGGAACACAACTTGTGGAACGCTCATGTGTAAGTTGATAGTTTTGGCCATTTCAAAGCCCATTGTCTTGTTACAGCTGATGGTTGAGGCTGGAAGTTGTAGTTCTTCCATTGCCATAGTCTGGATAATCCTGTGGTAGAAAGAACCTAAACATCTAGTACATGGCTAATATTTGGGAAGTTCCACCTAGGGCGTTGGGAAAGATTATCATGCAATACAGCTACATATCAACGTTAAATAATTGAGCTGATCTAAATCATTAAGCACAATAATTTTGACTCATAACCACAAAAGCCCTGCAGTCATTGGTATGGCACATAAATGTTCCACACATACATTTTAAATAAATTACCAGATTATAAAAAAAATTGGCTATATTTAGTTTTCCACAAATCAAACACTGGGCAAACTTGTACCTGGGTTGTAACCAATGGCAACCAATCATTATTCTGCTTTCATTGTTATACCTGCAGCTAGCTGGAAAAAATATAATCACTGATAAATTGCTAAGGGTTACTGCCCAGGTTCAAATTTGCCCAGTGTTTATAAATGATCCCCGATGTTCATACTGTGAAGTTGCCTGACCATCATTTCACATGGATGCAGTTTTACCAGACTTCCACAGTTCCATTAGCTTGTCTGTGGCGCACAAGGGTAATTACCAACCCTAAGGATCCTTACACATGGGTGTTTCATGATGCATTTCACTGCACAGGAATGCTGGGATTAACGGCCCATTATATTATGTGTAAATTGCTGAAGCACCAAATGCAAGTGAGACACAACTTGAAGCATCTCACCTATGCTTCGCTGTAGCCTGTGTGGTAAAATGCATCCTGAAACCCCCATGTGTAAGGGCCCTAAATTGATAAGGGCTGATTCTTAAAATGACAGTTTCTATATGGGATTATCCAGTGGCACATACTGCTAGAAAAGCATGTAATTACTCCTGCATTATTTTGTTAATCTGCAAAATCAGCAGAGCTTTTGCCGGAACAGGAATTTATTGCTAAATGAACCCAAACACTCAAATTGTAATAATGTTTATATTCTCCCTTGGATGGAGGCCACCTTGGCAGTTGTGCGCATAAGTATGTAATATGTCATTGGTTCTTCGCTTACTAAGCCGCCAGCACTAGAAGACATGTCCGCTCTTAGTAAATAAACGCTAAAGTAATGTTAGTAAGTTAAGTTAGGTAAAAATGATCTCACGCATAATCAGATGGGCCATTTGGTTTCATTTTACTTCATGGTTAATTTATCGTGGATTCAGTGCTGTTTGTTTCAGTCAGCAGCACTTGTTGCCTTTCAGCATGTTGCTAAATAGTATATCTTCACAGAAACTATAAATGTATTTATGGGGATTTTTGAGGCTAAGAGCTAGACTGCATGGGAGATTTTGATCAGATTTTGTGGGATCAGTTTAATGATGTGTTTTGGTCATGCATCTACATCCAACAGTCAGGGGCAGATTTATTAAAGTACAATTGGTCCAAATCCAACTTTTTAGTACTGAGCGTATTCTGCCTTTGCGCAAATTTTTCGTAGTTTGCGACAAAATTTGTGCAACAAAATCGTATTGTCGCACCGAGTATGAAAGTTTCGGATTCATTCAAGCTTCAGTATCGTGACTTTCCTTGGTTGGAGCTGCAGAGTGCCATTGAGCCCCATGGGAGACTTTCCTTGGGCCAGGTTGGAGCTGCAGAGTGCCATTGAGCCCTATGGGAGACTTTCCTTGGGCCAGGTTGGAGCTGCAGAGTGCCATTGAGTCCTATGGGAGGCTTTCTAAAATCATGCACAGAAGGATCAAAGTCAGAAAGGTTTTCCCGCCATTTACGATCGTTCAGAAATGAAAATTTTGTGACTTTCAGATCGTCAATACGATATTAACGTGACTATTCCGATTTTTTCGTAAGCATTTTCATTATATTTGCGATCATCAGAAATTATCGTATCCAATCCAAATTTCTCCCGTTTCGGGATTCAAACTCGAACTTTGATGAATGTGCCCCTCAGTGTATTTCAATTAGAAGAAAAAGTCAAATAAACATGCAGCAAGCAGGGTTCCCTTCCGACTACAGCTTGTAGCATGTGTTCTGTCAAAATGACACTATCCTACAAAATCTCTAATGGAGTTTGGCTTGAAAGCTACCATCCAGTGCACTTAAAGGGGAAATATACACCTGTGTTTAACGAGTACAAAATTGTTATACCTATTATAAATATCTTTAAAGGAGACATAACATTTAAAACACTTCACGTTAGCTCCATTTCAAATGCGTTCTTCACCGACCTAGGCAGGCATATGTGTAGTTTGGCAAACTTAATTTATTTATTATATGATATTAGAACTTCTTTCATAAAGTTTTGCAAAAAAAATAAGTTATTGTGTGTTATAACAAAATGTACCTGAACTCCATTTATTTTTTTAAATTTTACTGGCCCTTTAAATAGCTGATTTCCAATAGCAAAGTGGTTTCATGTCTCATGGCTGCATGGAACAATAAAAATACCTTAACCACAAAACTGCTATTTAATGAGTAATCTTTCTGACAGACACATCTGGCACCAGCTAGCACCCTCTTGTGGTAATGATGTATCGCTTCCTTTTTGTTTCTAACTTACAGCATATTTATCATGAGGAGAGGACAGATACCACCTTTAGGTAGATGGCATATGGGGTGCTATGTTTCCCCATGTGCATGTTTATCATGAGTACAGTTACCTCCTTTAGGTTGATGGCACACGGAATTCTATGATGTCCTATGGGCGACAAAAAACCCACAAAGCAAGCATTTTGTTGGTATGATTGGGATTCTCCGCAGACAGTTGAATTGTGTAATTGTACATAATTGCAACTGACATTTTCGAGCATTTATGCAGTTCATAAGTATTTTCCCATGGCAATTCCCATGCACACCACAAAAAGGGGTTCTTTGGATGCTTTTTGCTTGTGGATATTGTGTTTTCCCGCAGGCGAGAAAGAGCTCTGTGTTCATCATATTAAAAAGAAGAAAATATGACCAAAACATATATCACACCTTTCTTCTAAGTTTTTAGTTTACTGCTTTTGGGATGCTGTTTAACTAATTCTTTAAGTCATGCAAGTTTGACTCCATAGTAATGAGGACTCAGTCACAGACCAATTCTACCCTTACTGGGGCTTGTAAGTGCACCACCAGAATTTAGATCAGGCTGTGTGTATGTATAGAACCACCAGGAAGGGCGTAAGTAACTACAGACCATAATATATTATAATAATAATATAAAATATGCCACATTTCTACATTTTTTTTTGCCCAATATTTTTACAGAAACAATAATGGACAGAAATGCATAAAAAAATATATTATCACAGACAATTTTGGCCCAAAATGTTGCCAAGTGGTGCTTTTTCTTAAGGAGGAAGACACATGGAGCTACTTAGTAGCAGCTACTTGTCATGGCTTCTAAACACCAGAAAATACCCTGCCATAGACAATACTGAGAACTGCCTCTGCACGAGACAGTTATCAGTAAATGATCAGCATTATCTCTGTGTGTCTTCACCCTAAAGCAGTTCACATTGATTTTCTATTTTTAGCAGCTTCTGAGATTTTTACAATTTTTCTAAAAAAAATATCATCAAATATTCATTTTTAAAAGCTAATGTTAGACTTTTGGTTCAACTGAGAGTTAGCAGCCACAGTGTTAACTGAATGCACTGTTAAGGTAGCCATACACATTAAGGTGAGCAATATTGGGCTAATTCAATCATTTAGCATTAGGGCCAAAGTATAAAATTACAACGGTGGGTATAGGAGCCATTGGAGTGAGAACCGTATCAGTGAGCCAATGCAGTCCCCGATCACATGGGAAAATCAAATCTTCAGGCCAATTTTCAGGCAGATACTGGTCGGGGAAGCCACTTGGGGGTCCCCATACACAGGCGGATGGCTGCCGAATTGGTCTGAAGGACACAAATCAGCTGATTAAAACAGCTCGTGTATGGCCAACTTTAGAATTGCTGACACTTGTCCTTCAGACATTTTGACAAACTGTCAAAAATGCAAATATTTAAAAAAAACTTCCATAAATAGAAAATTAATGTAAAATTGTGAAAGTGCTCTGAGGGCCACTCTGAGTGAAGTTTATTTTCAGGGGTTGCTGTAACTAGAAATCAGCTGTGCTATATACAGTGCTGCTTGAAACTTAACCCTTTAAAAATGTCTATATTTTAATATGAATGTGACATAAAGCATCATCTGATTTTCAAGTAGATGAAGAAAACCTTGTAAAATAAATGACCCACTTGTGCAGCAATAACTGCAACTAAAAGTTTGCGGTAACTGTTGATCAGTCCTGCACATCATCTTAGTCCATTCCTCCATACAGAACAGCTTCAGCTTTTGGATGTTGGTAGGTTTCCTCACATGAACCACTCGCTTTAGGTCTTTCCACAACATTTCAATTGGATTATGGTCAGGACTTGGCCATTCCAGAACATTCACTTTATTCTTCATTAACCATTCTTTGTTAGAACAACTTGTGTATTTAGATTCTATCAATGATGGAAAGCTGTCCAGGCCCAGATTTAGCAAACAGGCCCAAGCCAGAACACTTTTACCACCATATTTCACAGATGGGATAAGGTTCTCCAGCCACAAACCATCCTTCCAGTATCCTTCTGGCCGATCCACATGATTTTTAGCAAACTGACAGCAGTGGTTTTGGGAGAGGGCATTTGCTTTCTCCTTGCTACCCTGCCATACACACCATTGCTGTTCTGCTGATGGTGGACCCATGAACATCAACATTTGCCAATGTCAGACAGACCTTTAGTTGCTTAGAAATTACCCTGGTTTCCTTTGTAACCTCTCAAATTATTAGACTATTAGGTTGCAGTTGAAGTTTCCCTCCAATCCTACTAACCTCCGACCTATCTCTCTGCTCCCATTCATCTCCAAACTGCTCGAGCGCCTAGTCTACAACCGACTGACGCTATTCCTCTCTGACAATAACCTCCTGGATCCCCTACAATCTGGTTTTAGACAACAACACTCCACCGAAACTGCTCTAACCCGACTAACAAATGACCTCCTTTCGGCTAAAGCCAAAAAACACTACTCGCTACTGATACTTCTCGATCTCTCTGCTGCTTTTGACACTGTGGATCACCCTCTTCTCCTCCAGACTCTCCGCTCTCTTGGCCTTCGTGACACTGCCTTATCCTGGTTTTCATCTTATCTCTCAGATCGTTCCTTCAGTGTCTCTTACAATGGGGAATCATCTTCTCCCCTGCCTCTTTCTGTCGGGGTTCCTCAAGGCTCTGTCCAGGGTCCCTTGCTATTTTCTTTCTATACCTCCTCACTTGGCAAATTAATCAATTCTTTAGGCTTTCAGTACCACCTCTATGCTGACGATACTCAGATCTATCTTTCCTTTCCTGATCTCAACCCAGAGCTTCTAACTCATGTCTCTTCCTGCCTGTCCGCTATCTCCACTTGGATGTCCCAACGTTACCTTAAATTAAACCTCTCTAAGACTGAATTGGTTCTCTTTCCCCCATCCAACGCCCACATTGTTCCCGAGGTATCTATAAAGGTTAACAATTCCACCATCATCCCATCTTCCCAGGCCCGGTGCCTTGGGGTTATCCTTAATTCTGCCCTGTCCTTCACTCCTCATATCCTGTCACTTATCAAATCATGTCACTTTCACCTAAGAAATATTTCCAAAATACGACCATTTTTCACCCAAGATGCTGCCAAAATTCTTATTCACTCTCTTATAATATCTCGCCTGGACTACTGTAACTCCCTGTTAATTGGCCTTCCCCTCCAAAGACTGTCCCCACTCCAGTCCATAATGAATACTGCTGCCAGGCTCATACACCTCTCCAACCGCTCCTCCTCTGCCGTGCCACTCTGCCAATCCCTGCACTGGCTTCCCCTACCATCCAGGATAAAAGTCAAACTAATGACTCTCACATTCAAAGCAGTTCATAACTTTGCCCCACCCTACATTTCTGAACTCATCTCTAGGTACCATCCAACCCACTTGTTACGCTCCTCTACTGACCTGCTCCTCAACTCCTCTCTCATTCCCTCCTCACACACTCGCATTCAAGACTTTGCAAGGGCTGCCCCCCTTCTCTGGAATTCGCTCCCACAATTTATCAGACTTTCTCCCAATCTCTCTGCCTTCAAGAGATCTCTAAAAACGCATTTATTTAGAGAAGCTTACCCTAATCTAGTTTAGCAATACCCTGTGCCACACCTCTCACAACTGGTCATGCCCATTCCCGCACTTTGTGTCTCAACCCTTTCTCCTTGTAGATTGTAAGCTCTTTTGGGTAGGACCCTCTTCACCTCTTGTATCGGTTATTGATTGCTTTATATGTTACTCTGTATGTCCAATGTATAAAACCCACTTATTGTACAGCGCTGCGGAATATGTTGGCGCTTTATAAATAAATAATAAAGTTATCTATGATGGTCGACTGCTTCAGGGTAGGGAAACAACAGTCTTGAATGTCCTCCATTTGAACACATCCGACTGTTGATTGGTGGAGTCCAAACTCTTTAGAGATAGTCTTTTTAAGCTTTATGGGCATCAACAACTCTCTCTCAGCTGCTTTCTTGATTTGATACCTGCTTAATAGTATGCACCTTCTGCAGGTGCCCAGCTGATTTCCACTCTTGTTAAGGCACCTTTTGCAAAGCCACATACAATTTTACTGGACTAACCTAGCTCTGCCTAGCCTCGTTTCCAAACTTGCATTAAATTTGCTCTGAGCCAGCATGGGTGCTATCTCTTCCTTTGCCCTCCTGTGGCTGCTGTTTTAGGCTCAGGGTCAAAACATATTCATGATAATTTCATACAATAAAACATGTAACTGAATAAAATGCTTTTAATAAAGAATGAAAGAACCTCTATAAACGGTTACAAGATTCTACATTCAGTCTTGGAACTTGTTGTCACGCTATTAGTGTTTACTCAAAATGATTTAAAAAAAGATAAACTATTATTATTATACTAACCCCCTGCAAAGTAACTAAGAACCAAGATGATTTATTTTATGTTCAAGTAGGGATTTGTTTAAAGGAATACTGTCATGGCAAAACATGTTTTTTTTTTCAAAATGCATCAGTTAACAGAATTTCTCCAGCAGAATCCTGCAATTCTAGTCTAGTTATAGTCTAGTTGTCGGGGGCGACTTATCTCTCCGCAATGCCATCCCACTGACTAGAATGTAAATCGCCGGTGGGATGGCATACACGGCATCGCGATTTGCTGAAGTTGCAGAAGTTTCCTCTTAAGGCAACTTTGGTGACTTCGGAGAATCGCGCCGCTGTGTATGCCATCCCACCAGCGATTTACATTCTAGCCAGTGGGATGGCATTGCGGGGAGATTTGTTGTGGCGCGACTAATCTCCCTGTGTGTCACGGTCCTTAAGGATCACCATACCATTATGTTTTTCTGCAAAGCTATTATTAGTTAAAATTGCTGACCATGGTCCATATAACATTCCTGCAGGGGCAACTAACAGCTTATCACATAAGTTGCATGTATCCCCATGGAGTGCATGTAAGAGGCTGTTGAGGAGAGATCAGAAGCCTAAGTAGAGGGGCAGCATGGGGCAGTACAGGGAACATGGGCTTGGTTTCCTAACTTGGAAGTTCTCAATATTTTCTTTATTTAGACCTAAATTTTTTTAGGACCATCCAGGCAGTATGAGTGTCTATTTTTGTCTTTCATAATGACCCATACTGTAGTTTTGTTAAACTGATGCTAAATAATCTCAATCAGAAAAATCAGTTTAGCTATACAGTATATAGTATAGCACCTATAGCCTTTCCATAAAATATTTGAATTTTCATTTATCTAGGGGAAAATTAAATACCACCACGATGCTTCATAATGATGATAGCATTAAAGGGGTAGTTTAACTGTAAATAACATTTTAGTATGAAGTACAAAGCAATACTCTGAGACTATTTGCAACTGGTCTTAATTTTTCTGGGGTTTTTGAATATTTACCATTTTGTTGTAGCTGTCAAATTTAGAGTTTCAGAATATATCTGCTGGACCCTATTGCTAGGGTCCAGTTTACTATAGCATCTGGGCAGTAGTTTAAATGAGAAACTGGAATATACAAGGTGCGAATAGAAATATATATCATAAAAAGTAATAGCAACAATAACATAATGGCATTACTGAGCAATGCATTATAAAACAATGACATTATGGCTGCTGGGGTCAGTAAACCCCAATTGAAAGTTGCAAAGAGGCAAAACAGCAAAGCTAATAATTTAAAAACTTTTAAAATAAAGAAGACAAGTTACTAAAAGCAGGACATTCTATAACATTTTAAAAGTTAATGTAAAGGGGAACTATCTCTTATCCATTCAACTGTCATATTATCCATTCTTCTTTCTGCGGCGCCTGAGGAGGTTCGGCATGGACTCCAGAATACTCACAAACTTCTATCGATGCACCATTGACAGTATTCTGTCCGGCTGTATCACAACCTGGTATGGCAGCTGTAATGCTTTGGACCGCTCTGCAGAGGGTGGTGAGATCAGCAAAGCGCATCACCAGGACTGAACTGCCGGCCATGCAGGACCTGTACAGACAGCGCTGTAGGAAGAAGTTGCAGCGGATCCTCTCTGACCCCGGCCATCCAAGCCACAGTCTTTTCATGCTCCTACCATCAGGCAGGTGGTACAGGAGCATCCAGACCCGCACCAGCAGATACAGAGACAGTTTCTACCCACAAGCCATCAGGCTTCTGAACTGCTGACATTCTGCACACACCAGCACACACTCCCCATAACTACAGGACTCTTCGCAGTGTCATTTTAAGCAAAGCCACTTTAAATCCTCACTGCACAATTTCAAATATTTCATTGCATTTTTTTATTGTAAATACTTGTACCTTTATTGCACACTTTTATTATATTTAATATTTGTATTAGTATTTGTATTTAATATTTTTTTTTTGTCTATGTAAAGTTGGGAGGAACACGGGTCAAAAAAATTTCATTACAGTAATGATGCTTCATTGTTATTTGTATATGACAATAAAACTTGAAACTGAAACTCAAATACACCATCAGATGACCCTAATTGTGCAGACCCTAGTCCCTGAGTTGCTCAGACTGATAGGGATCACAAGAGGGATATAAAAAGGCTTCTATCTGAGTGTGTCAGCTGCCAGTGGCTGAGGTCCCAGAATAGAG
Source organism: Xenopus tropicalis (assembly GCF_000004195.4). Classification (NCBI taxonomy): domain Eukaryota; kingdom Metazoa; phylum Chordata; class Amphibia; order Anura; family Pipidae; genus Xenopus; species Xenopus tropicalis. The sequence continues at coordinate 50,416,166 of NC_030678.2, read as the reverse complement.
AGAGGACTCCATACAGTTCAGAAGCTTCCAGTTACACATACAAACAATTCCATGTCACGTGTTCCACATACTGGAAATAACCCATAGATAAAATTTACCGTAACCCTAACTAGTTTTAAAACAAGCAATCCTGGTAGAGAATTATGCATTATGTAGAATGCATGTAGAGTATCTACATACAGAATTATGTAGAGTATCTTAATATTATCTTTATATTATTTCATTTGGTAAAATTGACCACTACTTAAAAGGAATTAATATTTCATTAATTTGGCTTAATAGGAACAGGCTTAACAATAATTAAGGTGCTGCACTGTGTGCAGCTCTTGGGTCCCCTGCAATAACTAATACAGGGCACAGATTACCCCTTTGGCTGTCTCCATCTGATCTGAACAGAGTATACATTAAACTTTATGGAGTTGCTGTGCAGTGAACACAATGCACAAGGCATTTAACAGGACATTATACTCATTTATTAGTAGGGTTTATTTGTAGATCTTTATTTTTCCTTAAATATTAAGTAAAATACAAAGGCATATATGATTTTTGCTTTGGAGGCTTTCTCTATTTGCATATTTGTGTTAATGTTTTTGAGAGCTGCTATATTGCTGATCTTCAAAGCAACCTAATAAATCTCATTGGTAGATTGGCAGTAATGCAGAGGCTTCCTCATGCCAAATTATCATGAAGATGTTAAATGTGTTCAGAGAGAATCAGCGCAATGAGGACACTCTCACTGGGTTCAATTGCTGATTTTGTGAATGTCCCCTCAGCCCAGCCTGTTGACTATTCATTGCTTCCTTCCTTGTTGGAACATTATACAGTAGTTGATCCTAACTAGAACTTACTAGAACTAGTTTTCTCTGAGAGAAAGAAAGAGAGACAGAAATAGGGAATACTTTTTGGTTTAGTCAGTTGGTCCCACAAAATGCTGACATTATACAGTTCACTAATATTGAGCTCTTTCAATTGCTCTTTAAATTCTACTAAAATAGTTATAGTTTGTACATTGTTAAAGATTACACAATCTGCGAACCCTAGGCGAACACTCTCACTAGAAGAGGTGCTCAATGGGAACTTACTACAGCCCAACCTATATGTACAGAAAATAGACTGAATAATACAGTCAGTTATGTACCCCTTATTTTAAAATATAGGGATATTATAAGTCACTGAAGAGTTTCATGACCATTGTGGCCTTGTTCTTTTATACAGGTCATGAAACTGTGAGGTGACTTTTAATATCCTCATATTTTACATCAGGGGATAGATTATATATTATAATACACATTTTTTAGTGACTTGTGTGACTAAGATTACTATAGCTAATGATATCACTAAGCATTGTTCATAAGGATATATTTTACAGCATATTGATGGCTCTTGATTGATTGCTACCATAGTCTATGTTATAAAACCCACAAAAAGAATAATACTGGTTCTATAGCAGAAGATGCTTGGGGCAGTTTCCAGTCTCAGAGCAAGTTTACTGACCTAAACCCATTCTGATGGGTTCCTAGACTTTACTTCAACTCACACACACATTTACTAACCCACGAATGGGCCAAATGCGTCCGATTGCGTTTTTTTCGTAATGATCGGTAATTTTGCGATTTTTTTCGGCGTCTTTATGATTTTTGCGTAAAAACGCGAGTTTTTCGGCGTCTTTACGATTTTTGCGTAAAAACGCGAGTTTTTCGTAGCCATTACGAAAGTTGCGCAAAGTCGCGATTTTTTCGTAGCGTTAAAACTTGCGCGAAATGTTGCGCCTTTTAAGTTTTAACGCTACGAAAAAGGCGCGACTTTGCGCGCAAGTGTTAACGCTACGAAAAAATCGTGACTTTGCGCAACTTTCGTAAAGACGCCGAAAAACTCGCGTTTTTACGCAGAAATCGTAAAGACGCCGAAAAAATCGCAAAAAATACGAAAAAGTCGCAAAATGTTCGTTTCCAATCGGAATTTTTCCAATTCGGATTCGAAATCGTGTCTTAGTAAATCAGCCCCCTAGGGTGAGATTACTGGAGTTAATAGTTTGGCTGCAGGTTGGGTTTGCTCTAGCAGCAAATCAGTGCAGGGAGTACCATGGTTAACTAATGATTAAATGTGCTTGTTGGTAAGTACATGATCACTCATGTAACAAAGTACTCATTCTTTTTTGGGCTCTTATTTCTGTATAATAAAAGGAAACCATACACTGTAAAGTAATAAAGTGATCATCAACAACAAGCCTGTGTTCTGTGAAGGAAATGATACGGCAGCAGAACTCTGAAGCTTTTGTTCACATTTTTTTTTTTTTTATTTAATGTGCCAGTTATTGTAATGGGTTAAATATTAAAAAGGGTAATGTAATAATTTTAAGGATTGCAGAACAACCATAAAGCCTTCTCACTTTTCCTTTCTTAGTTTATTCAGTGCTTCCATTTATTTACTGTTCTTATTATCTTCTTCCCATGTTCATTATGTATTTGCCTCTGTTACTCATTTCTCTGCTGGGCAGTTTCAGCTGCCTGTTTGGAAACCCCTAACACATATACAGCTTATTAAGGAAGTATGGCCTGAATTTAACTAGGGTTTATATCAGATTGTTTTAAAGAAGTAGGAAGGTTAACTTATTGTGTACCATGCTTTCATCCAATATCTGGTATATAAGCAAATATAACCAAGCAGAGTCCAACACATGATGGAATGAAAGCCTGCAGGAGATTTTATGGTGAAGATATCACATTAAATAACAGCTTGGTGTCTGGGATGGAAATGTAGATTCATTTTGAAAGGCGTTTTTTAAATACATCACCCTCCCCCATATGTAATAAAAGGTGCTAAGTTTGCCCAGTAACTAGTAATGAGCGAATCTGGCCCAGTAAAATAATACTCAAATACTTAATACTCATACACCATGGGGCAGATTTACTAATCCACGAATTCGAATCCCGAATGGAAAAAATTCGGATTGGAAACAAAAATTTCTGAAGATCGCAAATATCCCGAAAATGCTTACGAAAAAATCGTATTAGTCACGATAATATCATATTGGCGATCCGAAAGCCACAAAAGTTTCGTAACGAACCATTGTAAACAGCGGCAGAGCCTTTCCGAATTTTTGCGCGCGGGCGATTGGAAAATTGTGCGGCCGCGCGAAAAAACGGCGAGAATACCCTCGGAGCGTTCGCATGCGTCAAATCAGGTAATTGAACAAAAAATAACCTTTCAAGGAAATTTGGTTCGATTACAAAATTTTAATAATATACCCACAGAAATTTACATTGCAGGCAATAGCACAAACGCATGTGGCTGCGCATATGTAAATGAGCGAATGGACGCGCATGTGCGAACAAGTGTGCTTATGCATGCTCGTGCATATTGTCTACAAGGTCCCCGCCTAGGGGTAGATGACAGAACAGGCACGTGCCTAGCGTTCCCCCACCGTTGCACCCTAGGCAAGTGCCTCTTCTGTCTTCTCTGAGTTCCAGATGTCTGTTTTGAAGCACAGGGACCTGCAGTCATTCTGTAGGGTAGGGTACAATTGTCCAAAAATCAGTCCACTTTGTACAGGTATGGGACCTGTTATCCAGAATGCTCGGAACCTGGGGTTTTCCGGATAAGGGATCTTTCCATAATTTGGATCTCCATAACTTAAATCCAGCAAAAAATTATTATTATAATAGGATTGTTGTACCTTCAATAAGGATTAATTATATCTTAGTTGAGATCAAGTACAAGGTACTGTTTCATTATTATAGAAAAAAAGGAAATCATTTTTAAAAATTAGAATTATTTGCTTGTAATGGATAAGGGATCTATTTTTTTCACTTTTCACCCTGCCATGCACGTAGTAAATGAGCCCTAAGATCTAAAATTTGAAGAGCAGTTTTTTTCCTATAAGTAGTTAACAATTTAGAAATGGGGGGATTCAAAATGTGTCTGGTTATTGAGGGCTGGCTAAGCGCGACTAGGCATCTGCAAAGATATTATTTCAAGTAGTTCAGAGACTTTATTTCGCAGGGGAGAACTTGTAGAATCGTATTTCAGCCACCTCAGAAGGTTTGGCTTCATTTTATCCTTGGAAGCATCCAACATAGTAATTACTTTTACAGGAGAATAGATAAAAGCATCATGCCTGAATCTCCTGGCGTGGGACAAAGTCATATGTCCAGAAAGAGAAGATGCATGATATGAACTTGCTGCCCAACGACGAGGAATGGTCCACGTCCAGTCAAGCATGTGATAAATGACTGGAGGGAGATTATTCCAGTTGCAATGGATTAGGTTCTCTATATCACTGCACTTCAGGGAACAGGAAAGTGTATTCTATGACCTAATCTTAGCTGCGTTCCAAAAACTTATTTCACTGAACTTGCAGATGCCAAATTCTTCTGCTTTTTATTTTTTTCTTTTATTTTCCCTCTTTAAGGACACAGTTAAATTAGGAAACATATTAAAGAAGAAAAGTCCTATTTTAATTATAATGGCTTAGCTTGTTCTTTAGTTTAATAAACTTTTATAATATCTAATAAATACATGTGATCCCTATATCCGTCAATGGAATATAATAAAGAATAGGAATTTACTAGATAATGTTACCTAGTCACACATTTTATTTCAAATGTCGAGGAAATGTGAATTTCAAGTATGTAATTTCTTTATTACAGAGTTAATACTGCAATACTGGATTAAGCTATCCAGCTTCCTGTCATTTAGAGTAGTATAAAACATGTATTTTCTGGACCAGGGGCTTCTCCTGTTATCAGTTTCAGTGCCGTGCTGCTGTCCAGTGCTGCAGACCACCGACTGGGCCCTATTTCACTGATTCTCCTCAGCTCAGCAGCTTTAGACAAGGCCATTGGTAGGCTGAAAGCTTTTTAAACAAGGAGGGGATCCTGAGGCCTGCCCCATTAATGCTGCAGTTCTAGGCACAGACCCTTTGGGCCTATAAGCCTAGTTTTTCAGCACCCAAAATGTGCTGAAAAAGTCACCCTCGGCTTATACTCAAGTCAGGTGCCATGGGTCCCTCCAGACTAGCACCCTCTGTCCTTTGTGTGCAAATTAGGCCACCTGCAACCAGACCCTATGTAATTTACTGGTTTTTATTTTGATTATTGAAACTTAGCAGTAGCTGCTGCATTTCCCACCCTAGGCTTATACTCGAGTTAATAAGTTTTTCCAGTTTTGTTAGGTAAAATTAGGTACCTCGGCTTATATTCGGATCGGCTTATACTCGAGTATATACGGTAAATAGGGCCCTGCCTGTTAACTCTAACATCAATGTAGGATTTCATAAATAATGCTAATATCCTAAACCAAATAATCTGAAATAAGTTCATGCTTCCCTTGGCCCAATTCCCACACATAACTACCCTCTCTGGCTCTAGCTCTCCAGTTTGATATTCCAGCAGCTATCTGGTGTCTTATTTACCCTTGCAACCAGGAATTAGTTTGACTGAGAAACTGGAATATGAATAGGAGAGGAACTGAATAAGAAGGTAAGTAATACAAAGTAGCAATAATGAAATGAGACACCAGGTGGTTTAAGGGCATCCATCTGACTCTACTTTGAAGGCTGTTTAAAAGACATATGTTGAAACTTCATATTATATTCCCATTTTACAGCCATAGTGACAGCTATTAGTGTTTCAACATGGATAGTGGTAATTTATCTAAATCATAGTGTAATTGCAAAACAGAAGGCAAAAACTATACAATAAATACAGACTACCAAACTGTTGGTACCTTGATGACTTCTTACCCCTGCACATGTGCCCTTTAAATTTTATGTAGGATGAATATAGAACTTTATTTCTGTAAAGGCATGAAAAAATGCAGCATTTCAAGTTGTCTTCAGGCTCTCTCTAAACAGAAATAACACAGTGCTCTTTTGTCATCATTGCAATTTGGCTGATTGTGTTTAGATTAGAAGATATCTGACCTGTTTTTCATTATAGATATCATGGTAATGCTAACCATAAAAACACTAAGGAATTGCTTCACAGTGGCTGGGGATGTTTATGCAAAGCTGGTATTTGTGTAACTCCGCTGGTGAGTGGGATAGAAACTCAAGGAAAGATCACCGCAGCGCTTACACTTCACTACAGGCTTCGCATGGCTGTAAGGCAATTCCACATCACAGATCTGATTTATTCAGAACCCAATTACTGCATCAAAGGCTTTACTGCAGTTGCTAATTAGTAAAATACATTCTTAAGCTGGTTCGGATTTTAGTCTTATTCTGACGTACGTTTAAATGTAATGATTTAAAACTAACATTTAGACCAAAACTGTAGGATAAAGCCCTAAAAATAACAAATCGGAGGATGTTCTGAACATGAAATAGCTAGCAGACACTAACTGTACAAAAGTGGCTTCCTGGAAATGCATCGTAGGTCCCCCAGGGATATCGTCAGATACACAATATATACACAGATTTTATCGTTATCTGACCAAAATTTTCTAACCTGTCCAACTGACTAAACGACTGATTGCCATGGTACAAAAATTATAGGTGAAATAATTCGGAGACCACACGCGGTCCAAGAATCGCACAAAACGATTTTATTGGTGTGTGTATGACCAGCTTTAAATGGTCATGATCCTGATTAGCTTTGGTACTTACATTTATTGAACAGACAAATGCACACCTACAAAACATGACCAAATAGAAATTGCTTTTTTATTTTGGGTAATGAAATATTGTTGGCATATTAAGAGTAAGGAAACACACCGCAAATGATCTCATGTGTGACTACATAGTTTAGATATACATATAGCAGTGTTCATAGCGTAAAAATGAAAGCTACATGCCATGTTTTAAGCACTTTGTTTAAAACCTATTATATAACCATTGTACCTGCCACTGTCAAAAATCTGCCCCTGCTAATAAAAGGGTATGTGCATCTATGTGAATCATCACATTCTATTTGGTAGGCGTAAGGGGCACATGCATGACTGTGCCAGTTTTAAAAGGCGTACTTGCGCTTTTGATGCCTTGTAGGCATGTATTGTAGGCAATATCAGTTTATATGTAGTTCAACTGAAGAATACTTTAATTTTAGATCTCACTTAGGGTTGAATAAAACTCCCTGCCCTAAAAATACATAGCTATTTAGAGAATAAGTTTCATATCCAGGAAGTTCAGATTTTTACCAAAATAATTCCTACTTAATTTCCATTTAATTTAATTTAGTACTGAATCTATAAGTACAACTAGCACGGGAAGAGCTCCATTGCTTTACTGCTCTAAGGCTAGTGCCACATGGGGCTGATTCTTGGCCTGCAGAAAAAAAAACAGGGCAAGAACCACCCCTACGCTGGCAAAAGCCAGCTTCTCCCTTTGCATTTCCAGCTGCTATCCACAGTGTCTGCCTGCACCCAGGTTTAGACAATTTCTCCGGGTGCAGGTAAGGTAGCAGGCAGGTCCCAGCATAGGGACTGATCCTTGTTCTGCATTTTCCACAGGCTGAGAATCACCCCCCATGCAGCACTAGCCTTAATAATAAAGACCTTGTTTATCTATTATGCAGAGAATGGCAATCTGAAAACTCAAATGCCAATGGGGCTGCTATTGATGGGTATTTTATATTCTGCCTGAGCTGGACTGTTTCTTACCTTAAATGCCAGAACCCATTTTGAATCTCAGTCCAGAAATGTTAATGCTTCAACAACTTTAATTGCTTCTCTGTACAATTCGTTGAGAAAATAACAGCATTTCTACACAGAAAAGCAAGATAAGAGGGACCTCTTACCCCCAACACTAATAATATGGGGTGTATTTATTATGCTGTGTAAAAGTAATTCTCCGAAAAAACGGAGTGAAAAGCTGTGTAAAATAAATGGAAAAGATCGTCATCTGAACGCCGGATATTACGCCGTAGCCTGGCGTAGCCTGCCATTTTATACACAGCATAATAAATATGCCCCTAAATGAAGTGTGATATTAATGAAAAAAACATTGAACTATTGCTATTTAAAAGAAAAAAAATCTAAAATGTAGTGGATATTAAATAAATCTGTATTATAGTACTTTTTATTTTTTTACGTTTAAGTTGAGATTTATTTAAGCTGCCATAGTAATATTAATATAGAGTGTGCCACAAATTATGGGCCGTTGTGACCTTTCAGGAGCCTTCCTGTAGAAGGTTGTATATCTTGTTACACAGAGGCCAAGTAAATATTAGACAACATGGCCGTGAGGGATTTACTAACAACTGGATCACATAACAAAAAAGGATTTTACCCACACACATTGGCTCAGCTTTCTACCTAGAAAATGTTTTCAGCCAGGTGGGATAAAAAACACAGCCCTTGAGCATACAGTATGTCTGGGATCCCCAGCCTTTGTTACTCGTGAGCCACAGTCAAAGGTAAAAAGACTTGGAGAGCAGCACAAGCATCATAAAAGTTCATGGAGGTGCCAAATAAGGCCTAAGATTGGCTATTAGGCAGCCTCTATGCACACTATCAGCTTACAGGGGGCTTTATTTGGTAGTAAATCTTGTTTTTATTCGACCAAAACTTGAATTCAAAAATAACTCCCTGGTTTGGGGGCACTGAGAGCAACATCCAAGGAGTTGGTGAGCAACATGTTGCCCCTGAGCCACTGGTTGGGGATCACTGCAGTATGTGAATCAGTCCAGCACATGTAAAATGTTGCACAGCACTGATATTACTCTGTAATATGGTTGGTTACCATCACAATAAATACAAACAGTAAAACTGTGAAGGAGATCAGAGTACCAGCTTGCTTCCCCAGTTCCCTTTCGCTGAGCTGAGGGGTTATCACTTCCCGCCAGTAGGTGTGATATCTGTGGGTGAGACCCAAATGTGTCACAAGTTCCTGCAGTATGAAGATATGACCCTGAGTAAGAAGTTTTTCTTGGGGTTTTATGTTTCAGATACTTGGTTTTCCCAGACTTAGGTGTGGATTTCTTGTTAAGATTAATGCAGACGCTAACATTGTTTTAATGTTTAAAGTATTAAAATACATTGTATTTACAAACTTATGGGGAAGCTGTGGTGCATAGGAACTTAATATTGTCTGCCTTATGGAGCCATTTTCTAAGTACTTTCACCCTCTAGATATATTGCCCTAAGCTTGCACTGCCTTACTGGTTACATATTTAGGGGGCATTTATTAAACCGTAGCTTTTTGTCGCCAGAAACTGAAATGAAAAGACGGACTTTTCCGAGATTTAGTATGCAACAAAACTGCAACAATGTAAAATACTCCTTCTAAAACCTGTTAAGATCATGTAGAAGTCAATGGCATATGTCCCTTTTACAACTGGAAGATATTTATTTGCTTTGTGGTTTTAGAGGTTCTCTGTTTTTTTGACACTGGCTTTTGTGCGACAATATGAAAAGGTCACAGTCAAAAAAGTTGCGGTTTTCATGACTTTCCCACAACTTTTTTCATTAATGCTTTTTCAATTTAGATCTTTTGATAAATTACTGACAGTCGTGGAAATGACAAATATAAATAAAAAAAATGAGTTTTAGTAAATTAATTTCTGTATAGAGCAAGGAGCTTGTATTTGCGTGAGTAAGTACAAGGCTCGAGAGTGCCTTAGCTGTATCTTGTTAAATGAAGTGTGAGAATTGGTCTATGCATGGGCACCCATTTGAAATTGGAAAATCTACCCCAACTATAAATGTTTAAAAAAAATCACGAGAGACTTTCCCACTCTCTTTACTTAATACCAAACTTTTTTTAAAACATCAGTGTTCCAGGTTTGTCCCTCTAACACCCAAAACCAGTGTTGGGATAAGGTAATATGTGCCCTAGGCAATCCAGGCACAGGTACCCCTGCATATTAACCCTCTGATGGAAATGATTTGCATAAATAAAGCATTTTGTTTTCATATGTATGGCCATTGTGTGATTTCTTCCTTATTTTAGTGAACCCAAGGGTGAAAAATCCATCTACAAAATCCATTAATTTTTTTAAAGATCTAAGATGGATTTATATTTCCATAACAGAACATAAGCAAACAGATCCTAAAGAGGTACTAGAATACCAAAATAGACCCCTGGTATTATCCCTGGATCTCATACAATACATATACTTTTACAACTGGTAGAATTAGCACGTTTATACATGTGAGCAGTAAAACCATGCCAAGGCTCCAGCCCTTGTTACCGAACATTCACTCACCATTCACACTTTCTTCCAATAAACTGCATGCTGATCTTGTCAGTAGCAATAAATCCCTTAATTGCCCACAGCAGGTTCTAGGGGATTTAATATTCACTTGGTGCCAATCACGGCAAGCATGGCAATCATGCTTTTTGCTGCACTACAGATACTTGCACAGAAATGGTTAACTCATATTCAATACTAATCTGAGACAAGCATGGCTGCATCTGTAGTTTCTTATTTGGCCAGGCACTGCTTTAAATAAGCCAGTGTACGACCATTCTTCTTGTTTGGGAGGCTCAAGGAAACGCAACTCATCTGAATTTTTGTTCTAATGTCTACAGACCTTTTGACAAGATACCAGGGTCGGAACTAGGGCGCCTAGGTGGGTGGGCACCAGGCAGGTACCTCTTCTTTTACCTACCTCCAGTTCCGGACCCTTTTCCCCCAAGTGCAGCGGCCCTGTCAACCCCGCCACTCTGTGTGCACATCGTGCACATGCGTGCATTTACACAAGTGGGGGGGAATGGGTGCTGTTTGGGGTGGGCCAAGCTGACCAGGTTGCCTAGGGCAATCCAAATAGCCTATAAAATATTTTAAGGATCACATTTTAAATAGTTCAACATTTAAAGGTATTTTTTATCATCCATCTGCTGTCAAATAAGAAGCTCTATATAAATTGCTGCAGTGGATCCAGGGGTGCTGATGCCATGAAGTGAGTTGAATAACTCACCTGAGGTGGCACAGCCTGGCCAGTTACCAGGGGCAGCAGAAAGCCACATCTGGTAACTAAAACAGGCAAAATTAAAATTTTTAAAACAGAATTTCATCTCTTCCACTGCAGGGAGCAATATTGTGCTCTCTGCACTAGTTATGCGGCCCCCTCTAATGCGAAAAACCAGCAAATAGCTCAAGCTTTGCCCCAGATCTGCCCCAGCCCCACCCCCTTTATTAGTAGTCTGGGCCCCTGAAAGATGTCTTAACCATCCCCCGATGGCTTCCCTGGCATTATATTGCTATAGTTAATTTGAGAATACTATCAAAGCTTAAAATATTGTAGTGAATGTTTAGTAATAGCCCTTACATACTATGGGGCTGATTCACTAAAGGGCGATAAAACGAGCGCTATTTATAGCAGGCGTTAAAAATTTTATTGCTTCTTATTTTTTGCGACAATGCTCGATTCACTAAAAGGACAGGTGTCATAATTAAGACGCTGTGTTCTTTGCGATATTTAACTCGCGATGAGCATTTTTCTTGCATTAATTCCTGCCGTGTGCGTTATTTCCCGCTGTGTGCGATATATTTCGCCGCTTGCTATATTAGCACACGATTTTACGCATGTAACCATTACTTTTGGAAAACTACTGTTCTGAAAATGACCATTTCCCTGAAAACTGGAGGCTGCAACAGACTTGAAAAAATCCCACTGCAAAGTCCATGTTGTGTTGCCAAAAGCTCACGAACCACAATTTTCTTTAAGTACCGCCTGCCCCAAGTAGGTGTTAATCTTCACACAGAATAATGCAATATTTAGCACGTTTAACGCTTCATATGTGTTTGTGAATCATGCGTTAGTGTTATTTCTATTCGAGAATTAAGGCAATGCGAGGTAAATAACTATATACTAAAATGTATTGCCTATGTAATGTATGTATAACTTTATTTATAAAGCGCCACAAGTTGCTTAAATTCATCAATTATGCTTATTTTACTAACATTGTTCTATACATTTTCTATAGAATACAATATATAAATACATTTTCTTTACATTTATGACTTTGACTTGTAAAATTTATCATCACTAAACATTAGGGCTCATTTATATTGACAGCCACAGTGGGCAATTACTGTTTTTTCCCACTGTGAGTTGTGTCTAAACCACCATCATTAAAAGTACTTGCCTCCAAATGTACTCTGAGCACTTCCATATATTTGGACTCAGTGACGATCAGTGCTTCCTGCCATTCGTTCCAAATTGAGTGCTGCTGCATCTGGTGACACATGGCATTGCACAAGCCCTAAAGATTCAGGTGCAGATATCATTGGCATGCTAAACACCGGAATTGATGTGAGCAAACACCATAATTGACACCAGGCAGACTGTAGAAATATTCAGTGCAACTGCATTCAACTTACAGGAAAGCACACCTCCAGCTGCATCCATTTGAACAGACCCAGATGAGCCGTATGCAGTGTACAATTGTATCTGATTGTGGAAAACATGACAATTCCAACCGAAAGTAAACATTGCTCACTGCATTAAGGTAAAGGTGGCCATAGATGTTAAGATTTTACTTTTCCTAAAGACAAATTTCAGTGCGATCTGACAAATCCATCAAATTTTTGTAAGGTTAGTGGACAACAAACGATGTCCCACCTCTATGCCTAACACATGAGGCAAGGCAGACATTTATTTTTACTTATCATTCAGCACTTCATAAATGCCACTACAGTCCTCATTTTCCCCCTCGCTCCTCAATGTCTTATTATGTTGCCAGTGGATGGGCATCAGGTCCACCATGCTGGAACATAAACAAGATTTTGGCATAATGCAAAGCTATTCTTACTAACAAAATGGTTCCTGCCTGCTTTCTGTAATTGTGTAATTCCAGGGCTAATGAAAACAAGATTTAGATAATTAATATCATGTAAGTGAAGTTTTTTTTTTAAGAATTTGAAATTATTTCTTAGGGGGACAAGTCCCCTTTTATGAATTAGTCCTTCCATTCTTTAAGACTTATCTGGAAAAATATTACATTAAAATAACTTACAAAAAATTGACTATCATTATCTTCATACTTTACAGGCAAGCTAGATATACAATACAGAGAGACAAGAGAATACTATCAAGGTCTCTGCTGTCATAATATTAATAGAGTAGCGAGGAGGCACTTGGTGTCCCTTCACATACTAATCTTATCCTTCTAGTAAGAATTTACAATCCAAAGAATGCTTATGACAGTACATAACTACACAACATTACTAGAGAATATTTAGATCAAGAAGTACTTTCTCATAGTAAAAAAAAGGAAATAATTTGTTAAAATGAAATCAGGGCTTACAGTGGCATCTAGTTGCTAAGATCTTCATTTACTCCCCCACCTCATGACACAAAATAACAAGCATTGCTTTCCTTATTTTCTAGACTTCTACCACCACCATCTAAAAAAAGCCAGTGGTGAGTACATAACACTAAAGTAAATTGCATTTTTGATGATCCTAGATGGATTCATATTTCCCCAAAAGAGCATTAGCAAATAAATCCAACCAAAATAGACACCTGGAATTATCCCTGGATCATACAGTAAATATACTTTCACAGCTGGATAAATTAATACATGTTTAGCACATGTTTATATGTGTAAGCATGTATAAATATAAATGTATATACACTGGTCCAATTGGAAAATTCTCTATTTCCCACCACTCTTTGTAATCTATCCAGCCAATTCTATCCAAGTACATATATTACGTTCCATGTCAATGTTGTTTAATTTAAACTGTAACCTTCTGTGTGGTACTGTATCCAATGCTTCAGCAAAGTAAAAGTAGATTACATCCATTGCCATCCCAGAATCTAGGTTCCTGCTCACCTCCTCACAGAACGCAATTAATATGTCTGGCATAATCTATTACCCATAAAACTATGCTGGCACATACTCATAGGGGCACATTTACTAACCCACGAACGGGCCGAATGCGTCCGATTGCGTTTTTTTCGTAATGATCGGTATTTTGCGATTTTTTCGGAAAATTATCGTGACTTTTTCGTTACCAATACGATTTGTGCGAAAAAACGCGAGTTTTTCGTAGCCATTCCGAAAGTTGCGCAAAATCTGGCGATTTTTTCGTAGTGTTAAAACTTGCGCGAAAAGTTGCGATTTTTTCGTAGCGTTAAAACTTGCGCAAAACATCGCGCCTTTTAAGTTTTAACGCTACGAAAAAGGCGCAACTTTTCGCGCAAGTTTTAACGCTACGAAAAAATCGGCAGTTTTTGCGCAACTTTCGGAATGGCTACGAAAAACTCGCGTTTTTTTGTGCAAATCGTATTGGTAACGAAAAAGTCGCGATAATTTCCGAAAAGTCGTAAAGGCGCCGAAAAAATCGCAAAAAATACGAAAAAGTCACAAAATGTTCATTTTCCAATCGGAATTTTTCCAATTCGGATTCAAATTCGTGGGTTAGTAAATCAGCCCCATAGTATTGTAATTTTTAATATAGTCAACTAACTTATACCTTATTACCTTTTCCAAAAGCTTTCCTACCACTGACATCAAACTAACAGGCCTATAGTTTTCAGGCTGAGAACGGGATCCCTTTTTGAATAACAGCACCACATTAGCAATTCATCAATCTCTCTGCACCATGCCATACCTCAAGGAATCCTAAATAGTTATGCAAAGAGGTTTGCCAATCACAGTGCCAAACTTGTTTAGTACCTTGGGATGAATAACATCTGTTTCTGGGCCTTTGTTTACCTTTAAAATTTTTAGTCTCTTTTGAATTTCCTCTAGAGTTAGTTATATTAGTTGAACTGGGAAAACTTCATTACCTGGTTCTTCAGTTATATGAACAGATAATAATAATAACAGTTTATAATCTCTGCTTTTTCCCAGCTCTCATGAACTAACTGACCTTCCTCTAATAATAAGGTACCACTACTTTTTGATTCCTTTTTTGAGAATTAACTTATTTAAAATATTTTAGATTTATTTTTACTACTTATTGCAATACCCAACCTGATAACTGCATGCTGAACCCTGACCCATAGAAGATAGCAAACTGTTTGGTTCAGCGAACTGTAGGTATTCAGACAACCAATTACCCTATCCACTTATCCAACTGAATCCCATATAACAACACTCTGATTAGGACTAGCCCTGCTCTTTCCCCCATCACTACCAGTGAGGCTGGTCTAGGGTGTGGCTCTTGGTAGTAGGCCACAACAGAGATTTAACACTCATTTAAACAAGACCTGTTTCCTTTTCTATCATGTTAGGCAAGTCAAAATAAATGTAACTTTTGTTTCATTCAGTCTTGGAGTTCACAATCACAGCAAGCAGTCAGGTTTCATTTTGTGGACACTGTTATTAAGTCAAGTTTTGTATTATCCCAAAATATTGTGTAAATGCCAGATTTGGGGCCTAATGTCCATGCTCATGCACAGGCTACACAGAAGAAGGGAGGGGGAATGTGAGGAGTACAGTAGACATTTAGGAAGTGCTCAATTGAAGGTAAATGTAACTGACTGCCTGCCTTATTCATCATAATGAACCCCAGAATATCCACGCTGCTAGTGAATAGCAGTGTCAGAATACATTACAGAAGCATTACAGAATACACACTTGCAGGGGAGCAAGGCATCACCTCCAGAACATACTGTGCCAGTTCTAGCCATTGATCGAGCCTGGGGGCATCATTCCTGCAAATGGTGTTGTGCATACTTACAGACACCATGTAGTCTGCGACCATGTTGTCTAACCCATGTTGGTTGTTACTTTGGCTACTGCTGTTGCCAGACCTGCTACTGTCTGTTGAGACTTGAGAAATTTCTCCACCAGATCACCACCATCTCCATCTGCACTGCTACTTGTACCATGTCATTGTTGGATGTGTGGGGGCTTAGTGGTGGTCTGAGAAGTTGAAAGGGGGAAGGCCGCCACCAGTTTTGAGTTCATAACTCTTTAGTTGATTTTTCCTTCTCTCTCTCTGAGTACAAGGAATTTCCCCAGCTTTTCCTTGTGTGACATATGGCAGATCCATACCCCAGGAGGAGTGACTGGTCTTGGACCTGGCCCTGGCATTCAGTTACATAGGTGCTGCCAGGTCTTACTGCAAGAGAGATTCCAGTAACACTGGGAGGGCAAGGGAGCCAAACAAATGCTGCAAGGAAGAAGCCAGTAAGGAAAGAGCTGGATGTTGTCAAGCAGGCCAGGTCAGAACCATAGAATTGTGAGACAAACTTGAAGTCAAGAACAAGCCGGGGCTAAAACCAGGAAACTACACAGGGGACAGGACCAGAAAAGAAGGAAACAACAACAGAATCAGAGCACCTAGGAACATGTAACCTTGACCTATAACGGGCAGTGTGTAGGTTTAGAACTGGAGATTTTATAAGCACCTCTGGCCAGATTAAACTGCTGAATAAGCCATGCTTACCTGAAAATTCAATGATACCAAGCAGTGAAACAGGACTTAAGTTGTCTGCTCATATAGTGCAGATATATAACAGACTGCTCAGAACCTGCAGGTCACTGGTTCAAATCAAGGCAGGATGTTATTCTTGTACCATGTGTCTAGCTAGGTGACCACCCAATAATCATCCTGGTCCTGATTCTACGGATTCTTTGATTCTATATGGGAAACCATGTAGAAGATGTGCTCCTGACCAACCTCTTCCTGTCTTTTGGATCTAGCAGATCATCCACCCCTCATCCTCATGTTCTGTGCCCTCCAAGCCATGGACAATAGATGGTGTGTGTGGATAATATGTGCCCTGATTCTGTTTCACCTGCTCTACATGCCTACCCTCACTTTCTAGGATTTACTATGCATAGAGCACATGGTTAGAATGTATGGCAATATAGATAACTATTTTACATTGATAATACATTCAAAGTTTATGGAACTCAGATGGAGTAGACTAAGGGGATTAATGAAGCTACAGTTAAGAAAGAGATTTTTCCCCACTGCCCAAATAAAGTCATGAGTTACCTGGATATGTAACAAAGTATTAGCTGTTGGGCAGAAAAGAAAGAGAGAGAGAAAGAAGGAATCATGGGATGCAGGAGTGGTACAGAGAGAAAAAACCCAGGCCTCTGTGAAGTTATGAAAATGTTTACATGCAGTATGTTTATACACAAAGTTGTGAGCTTCTTTTTAGAATTTATGTCAGTTTAAACTATTTTCTTTACTCAACACCCACTCCATACTACAACAAAAAGGTTATATTTTTAGGATCTATTTTTATATCATTTTAAAACAAAATATACAACTCTAAATCTGTAGCATATCAAATGTGAATGAATGCCAAGAAAAGCACACAGAACTGGAAAAGACAAATAATTAATAAAGATGTTTTTGCAAATCTGATGAGAAACTTAAGGAGTCATTTAGTGCACCCAGTCTTGCTGCTCTTTGAGCAAAGCTCCAGATCAAAAATCTTCTCAGTCATTTAATTAAGTGGCATCTGAGGCTAGAGGTTAAATGTGATCTCCAATACCTGGAATTGCTGGCTGTTCGCAGTGTATGAGAGGAAGCCTACAAGAGAACCAAGGGGCCTGTAGAGCCTGAGACAAACAGAGAGTGCCAAGAGGCCTGAGTTTGAGTGAGAGTGCCAAGGTGCCTGCATCTGTGCCTGGAGAAAGGCAATGTTTGAGAAAGTGCAGCAATTAAGTTGACTAGGAAGTATGCTGTGTGGCCTGGCTGATAGAGAGAAGTTGATCTCTGAACTGTGAGTAACAGGGTGCTAACCTTGTGGTGGATCAAAATCTGGGAGAAGCCCTGGGGTAGTCCGGAAGACTAAGGGGCACATTTACTAACCCACGAACGGGCCGAATACGTCCGATTGCGTTTTTTTCGTAATGATCGGTATTTTGCGATTTTTTCGGAAAATTATCGCAACTTTTTCGTTACCAATACGATTTTTGCGAAAAAACGCGAGTTTTTCGTAGCCATTCCGAAAGTTGCTATTTTTTCGTAGCGTTAAAACTTGCGCAAAAAGTTGAGATTTTTTCGTAGTGTTAAAACTTGCTCGAAACGTCGCGCCTTTTAAGTTTTAACGCTACGAAAAAAGCGCAACTTTTCGCGCAAGTTTTAACGCTACGAAAAAAGCGCAACTTTCGGAATGGCTACGAAAAACTCACGTTTTTTCGCGCAAATCGTATTGGTAACGAAAAAGTCGCGATAATTTCCGAAAAGTCGTAAAGGCGCCGAAAAAATTGCAAAAAATACGAAAAAGTCGCAAAATGTTCGTTTTCCAATCGGAATTTTTCCAATTCGGTCGGAATTCGTGTCTTAGTAAATCAGCCCCTAAATTTTCAGCTGTTATATTTTGATGCCATTTAAAGATAAGCACCCTTTTGATAACTAAACTCAAGTCTTATTTTCCCAAAGGCAAAGTCTTCCCACAAAGTGCTCATAGAAATTTAGCAGTCCACCTAAAACACTTTTCCAAAACTGACTGTAAAATCATATTAAAATTTGAAATACTGCTACATAACAAGTAAAGGACTTGGACATATGGCTAAATAGGCTCTGTTATGCTGTCAGGAATGTACCCAATGAAAGGAGCTCAACGGAGAAGAGAATTTTTCATGCACCTCACCATAAGCACAGCAGAGTCTGAGGTTCAGACAGAGCTAAGTGCAGTAGTGGGAGAGATTGGAGACAGGAGAGTCACAAATCCAAAACAGGCCGAGGTCAGGGCAGGCAAAGTTCAGTAGGTAGGCAGAAGATGGTAAACAGTAGTCAGTCAATATCTCAAAGGATCACAAAAATCACAACTAGGTTTATAACCAGCCACTAGCTGTATCTTTCAGTGTCCTTATAAGGCTTATATATCACACATGTTAGAGTTGTGGTGATAGAATTACTTATGCATGAATAAGAGAACGTTTTGATTGTGAACATTGTTATGTGTCATTGTGCACACACCACCATGCCTCTAGATGCGCACATTCGGGTATGCACAAGAAGACTGACCTTTTGGGATGGTGTATTTTCATTAATAAAACAGTTTTCTCTATTTGTTTGGGCCATGTATTTATTTTTACAAAATTTTCTTCAAGTGCAAGAATAGTGCAAGCGAGAACACTATATTTATTTTGTAGCAAGCTTCACCATAACTGAGTGAACAGCCCTAGAATCTCCCTCTGTTTGTTTAAGATAGCAGCTGCCATTTTAGCTTGATCTCAGTAGCTTTCATGCTGCAGCTCTGAATGCTGGTAGCTCAGATGAAGGGCAAGAGAGATGAGATGGGATGGGGAGCAGGAAAAGGGAGGGGGAGAGGAGCAAATTGAGCAGACCTGTGCCATGTCCTGAAGGATTTTTCTGACAGCAGGAAGTCTGACAGAGTAGATAATCTATACAGAAGGAAAGAAATGTGTTTCTTTTCACTGAGGACTCAGAACAGCAGTTCTGTGAGTGCTTATGGTTGTATTTGCATAGACCTTATTATTGGACAAAACAAAAATACTGTGAGAGGTGGGCTTAACTATTTTAAATGCAGAGGTTTTATAGATAGAGGGAAGGGATTGCAAAACTAGTGTTGATTTGGGCTGTGTTGTTGGATTTGCACTTGGGCACATTGGCAGTTAATTAAATCACCATATTTCATGTATCTGGTAATGATATGATCATAACCATAAGTTTGCTAAGTCCAATCTTATCCCACAACCTAAACCTAGATTCATCCAAGGCCAGACTTTATCAAATGGTCAGTCTGACTTACCTGACCCCTTAAAAAAATGCAATCCAACGGCTGAATGCATTTGTTCCTGTCACTACACATATGGGATAGGCGCAGCCTGAGATAACAGAGGAGACATGCAATTATATCTTTCTACATTTAAATCAACAGTGTACAGTACTTTTTGCTGTACAGGTATGGGAACTGTTATCAGGGTCGGACTGGGCCGCCGGGACACCGGGAAAAATCCCGGTGGGCCCCGGCCCTAGTGGGCCCCAGCGGTCCAGTCCGACCTTTGCCGGCGCTCCCCGCTACTGACTGTTCCTCCCCGACGCGTTCAATTTATACGCGCTCGGGGAGGACGTCAGGCGGGGGCCCTTCGGGGGGGTTAGGGGGGCCCTTGGGGGGGTTAGGGGACGCGGCTGGGGCACCTGCAGGGCCCCTGGGGCGGGAGCCCCGGTGGGCCCTGCACCCCCCAGTCCGACCCTGACTGTTATCCAGAATGCTCGGAACCTGTGGTTAATGGATCTTTCTGTAATTTGGATTTCCATACCTTAACTCTACTAAAAATAAATTCAACATTAATAAACCTCAATATAATTGTTTTGCCTCAAATAACGATTAATGAAATCTTAGTTAGGATCACGTACAAGGTACCATTTTATTGCTACTTCTATTCTACTTCTATTGCTATTTTAATGCTATATTTTTAAAAATATGAATTATTTGATTAATAGTTCATGGGAGGTGGCCTTTCCATAATTCAGGGCTTTCTGCATAAAGGGTTTCCAGAGAATGGATCCCACACCTGTATGGTGTTATTATACTATGTTATAAAAACTTTTTTAAAGACATTATTTTAGGCTAATGGCACACAGATTTAGCCTGTCAGTGTACACAGAGTGGATTTTGGATGCATACTTGGATGCATACTTGGACGCATACTTTAGCCTATCTGTGCCAGAGCCCTCTCTGTGTGTGCATTGTCAGGCTGATCATACAAGGTGTGTAAAACAGCTGATCAGCTTTTTTTCCAATGTGTTAATACACCAGATGAGAAAGGTGGTAGGTAGAGGTGCTGTATATCTGTAAACCACACTTTCTTTACAGTTTAGAGGGTACGAGGTAGCTCAGGGCTTTGATGAATAATTTAAAAGAAGAAAAAAAAAATCTCCATAGGGACATTTTATCTCAATCTTGTTACTATGTATTGTCACTCAGTGTTTAGAGAATGTAAAAGCTGTTGGGTTGACTGACCCTCAAGCATCTGATAATTGAATTCTAGATTTACAGTTTGAAAACTGGATATAAGGTTCGCCCTATTAATAGATTCCAATTAGGATAAGCCAAAAGACTGACCATACCGCTCTCTCTTAGCTTTCTCATTCAAAAGCACTAATTGCTATCCCAGTATGCCAGATGAGAAGTATCCAATTAAGAGATACATATCACAAAGCTGTCAGAAGTGTTGATAGAAAACACAGATCTCCAGTAAGTTGCAAATAACTTTCTGACAAAATAAAAATAAAGATGAGTTGGGGCAAACATCTGCCTGCCACCTATAAATGTGATTAGAGTATTTTGGGCTACTCATGGGCAGGCTAAAAATGGAAAGGTTAGAGGCAATAACCACTACAATTGCCCCAATACTATATCCTGCACCAGGAATAAGTCAGAAGTTTATATGTAGAATCAGAGTGGTTTCATGCACCTTCATGCTATTGGTATATTGCTGTCCTTTTAGAGAATGGGCCATCTACCTCTGAATTAGGGGAAAAGTGCAACTCTTAAGTATTTCACATTATTGAACAGTGCGCATAAACAGAAACCAAATGCAGTTCTTAAAATTGTTTGAAGTAAATATATAATATTCAAAAATTGTTATACAGTATTATTAATACAAATACATTTATAACGTTAAAAATAGGCAAATTTGCAATAGTATTGTAAGCCACTGTAACAAAACAAACTTTAGCTTTTCATCCCCGTTTACCTTTTTTTGATAAGTGACTAATGGGTGGAAGAAGTGCATTGGGGCACATTAGGGAATTAAAGAGACCTATCAAAACCAAAGAAAACATCCCTTGCAAGTGCTATGCTACCTGCACTAGAAGGGGACTCCAGATGCTAGCAGCCATGTTTGGGCACATGCAGGCACATAATGGGAAAGTACCCCCTCTCACTCATTATGTGCATATGTGTGCCACACATCACATGCAGGTGCATAACATGGCAGCCTAAACCAGGAGATCTCTTTAAGTATAGGGGGCATTATGTTTATAAGGAGGGTTTTCTTGAAAAAAATCTTAGAATGGGAAACAATATTGATGTAAAGCTCAACTAAAGCAATAGGCCAGAAATGTTGTACATTATGTTTTGGGCTTCTGTACCAGACCAAGGCAACCACAGCCCTTTGGCAGGGAAGATCTGTGCCTTCAGAGATGCCCCAGTAGCCCCCCATCTTCTTTTCTGCTGATTCCCTGCCCATGCTCTGTGTTCCTGGCAGATACTGAGCTTAGGGGCCGACTCACAATTTACTGTATATATAGACTGTCAATGTGACAGTATAAGGCTGATTAGTAATTAATTTCGATTCACATAACATGGTAGCTCTGAAACCAGCGCAATTAGCATCAGAATTTAATAATCAGTTCTTTAGTTTATCAGCTTTTGTGACAGGCGAACCTCATTTTCTGCTTGATAATTTGCAGAGACCCCTAAACTCAGCTTCTCAACAGCTGCTCAGAGCACACTGAGCATGTGCACTGGCCCAGACAGTATATATATATATATATATATATATACAGAAAAGAACAGAGCACACCCTAATAATAATCAAATGCCCCGGGTGCTTGCAAAAACCATGTATATAGCAAGACAATGAGCCCCACACACAGGGACTTTGTTAGAAAACAAAAAAAAATTTTTGTTTTCTAACAAAATCCCTGTGTGTGCGGCTCATTGTCTTGCTATATATATATATATATATATATATATATATCATTACCACTATAGAGATACTAAATCTTTTGGCTAGTGCAGTCAGTTTAGTATATAAAATGTTGCATTTCTAGCCATATTCATTCATTTTTAGGGTTTAGTTCTTCTTTTACTATGTGGCCCTGTTCTCCAAAATGAATGTATTAGTTATAGCAAGCTTGATACATGACGCATATAAGTGACAATATACAACCCCTCTTCGTTAATGCTATCATCTGTTATATATAAATCCAACATATTCCATAGCACTGTACAGGGATTATACATCTCTTTCACGTACTATGGTCAGTTTTTCATCAGGAACTAATTATTCTGCCTGTATGTTTTTGGAGTGTGGGAGGAAAAACATGCAAGCAAAGGGAGAGCATAATAACCCCTTGCAAACAGTGCCCTGGCTGGAATAAAACCTACAATCCCAGCACTATAAAGTAAGTTTGCTAACCACCATACTAGAACTATAGAAATTCTACACACAGAAGAGCTTGTTTATTAAATAGGTAGCAACTGAAAAATCTTTGACCTACTGTACGTTGTTCCTAACCAGTCTCTAAAAAAGTTACACAATGAAAAGCTGCTGATGGTGGTGGTGTAGCTTATGGGGCCCATTTATCAAAGTCCGAATTCTGGACATTTAAAAGTACGATAGAAAAAATTCAGATTAAATCCGATAATTTCTGATGTGGGTTAAAAGTGCGAAAATTTAGCATCATGGTTGTACGAAAATACCATGGTAAGATCCATTGAAACGATCGTAAACGGTATGAAAAACTTTCTGACTTCAGTGCATGATTTTGGAAGCCTCCCATAGGACACAATGGCACTCTGCAGCTTCAACCCGGCCCAAGGAAAGCCTCCCATAGGGCTCAATGGCACTCTGCAGCTTCAACCCGGCCCAAGGAAAGTCTCCCATAGGACTCAATGGCACTCTGCAGCTCCAACCCGGCCCAAGGAAAGTCTCCCATAGGACTCAATGGCACTCTGCAGCTTCAACCCGGCCCAAGGAAAGTCACAATACCAAAGCTTGGATGAATTCCAAAACTTTCGTACACAAATTGTCGCAAAGTACAAGAAATTAGCGGAAATTAACGAAAAAATTTTCAAAAAATACGCACAGTTCTAAAAGTTAGAAAAAATATGAATTTTTTGTAATCGTACCCAATTATACATTGATAAATGGGCCCCCATGTATTAACACTTAGGGAGCTATTTATCAATATTCCTATTCTTTTTTGCAATTCAAGTATTTTTGTGTTAAAGGAGAAGGAAAGGCAAAGTCACTTGGGGGTGCCAAATTGTTAGGCACCCCCAAGTGACTTAAATCGCCTACCTTTTACCCTGGGCTGGTGCCCCTGTTCGGAGAGAACAGCACCAGCCCGGGGTACCTGCAGCGCTTCCTGCTTTGCTCGCGCACGCATGCCGAACTTTAACAGAGAAGTCAGCTTTTCACTCTACTGCGCATGCGCCGGTCCCGGTAATTTGCCGGCAAAACAAAGCAGGAAGGAGGAAGCGCTCGCTGCAGCTACCCCGGGGTACAAGGTAAGCGATTAAAGTCACTTGGGGGTGCCTAACATTTTGGCACCCCCAAGTGACTTAGCCTTTCCTTCTCCTTTAAAAACCATGAATTTGATTAATGGTTAAAAAAAAAGCTAATTTTCAATATTTATTAAATAAAACAACCCAAAAAAAAGTGAATGTAAATCTTTAGCATGTATACGCTTGTGAGGTCAGGTAGAAGTAAGTGGAATCTGTCCCAGGCAATTTGAACTCATTAGTCGAGTTTGTCAAGCTTTGCGACCCATTAAAATGTACCCGAAAGTTTGAGGTTTCTATTTGGCTTTTTCAATAAATAAGGTCTATTTATTATGTACTAGGAAAAGTACTATGTATTTATCCCTCCTTTCTATTGTTTAGAAGTGAATGCGATTACACATATAACCCTTGTTCTTATTGCTATGTCAATAGATATTTGCAAGTGTTTTCCACCCAAGAGATATAATCCTAACCCTAAAACTAACAACCACTAAGGAAAAATCTTTATGAACACCATCACTGGGTGTGTTTAACTGGAGGTCGATTTTTACCCTAGAGAGGGGATAAGCTATCTGTTTTCTTATTCGGTGTATATAAATGTATTTTTTATAAACCCACAATCATGTTTTACTGATCTTAATGTATTTGTTTTATGAATTGCTTTACCATGGAGTAAATAAAAACTGAATTTTATTATTATTTTTATTATTAAATACACACACTTGTGTTTGGACTTATATATTTATTGATAATCAATAAATAAGGTAACATTTGCTTATTTTTAAATTCAGGGCTATTCACAGAGAAATATGCCTTTATGTGTCATATTTATAAGGAAGTTTATTTTTGTGCTTTGCTGGTATCTTTAGTGTATGATATAGGGCCCTTGCCAGGCAAGCAGCACAGTAATGCAATGGTTAACACACATGCCTTATAGTGCTAGGGTCCAAGGTCTGATTCCACCCAGGGCACTCTCTGCAAAGAGTTTGCATTAAATTAATAAGAGCTCACATGCTTTTTTTTTTTATAATGCAACAGAAGGAGAACCAGAATTGGCAAAATTAAGCTCTACCTTGCTTGAGTAATCCATAGTAACATTTCACCAATAATGAATAATACAATAAACAAACTGATGGGGATATTTTATTTTTTATATAAATGAATATCTTAGGGTGGGCAGATACCTGTGCTGTGAAATGCTCTCCCATTCCAAATCGCTCCTATATATATCCTTTGTGTTAGCACAAATCTTTGCCACCAGCTGTATTTCCAATTTCAGATGCTGGCAATTAACAGATTTGTGACCAGATTAAATTTTACTTTTGACCCTTGCACTGCCAGCATCCCTTTGGCCACCCTCTGATGATCTGCAGGTGCTATGGCACTGCCACACAGGGCAGATCCCCTTAGTGTGCCCATTCTCGAAAAAGCTTATTGATGTGCCTGTACCTGGAACCATTGGGTCGGCCGTGTGCAGGCACACTAAGGAGATTTCGGGGCAAAACTGCTTGCATATGCATTTCAGAACTGAAATAAGCTTTTTGCAGCATATGGGCAGATTTTCACCCCATGTGGCAGTGCCCCAAAGGTCCCAGCAGAGAAACTGTATAGTATGTATTATAGCAGTTGTCAACATTATGAAAGAAGGAAAATATATATTTTGAACTGAAATGCAACATTCTTAATAAATGAAAAAACAAAACAAAACTGTGTGTGACATTTGGTACTGGCGCTATCTATATCAGGGGTCCTCAAACTATGGCCCGTGGGCCGGATATGGCCTCCCAGGGTAATTTACCCGGCTCCCCGCTGCATCCTCACCCCTGGCAGTGGAGAGAAGGAGTTAGTGGGGAGCGGGACAGGAGAGCCGAGAGGGAGGACGGGAAAGAGGACAAGACGGACGGAAGACTGGGGGGAGCTGGAAGAGATAGGACTGAGTGGGAGGGTGGACGGACTGTTGGACGAACTGAGTGGGGGGGGGAGGCTGGTTGGTGGTGGTGCTGGATGAGAATGCAGGAGTGGGGGAGTGGGCCATAGTTTGACACGGAGGGGGTGGGGGGGTTTGATGGCGGTCCAGCCCTCCAACTGTCTGAAGGGCCATGAACTGGCCCCTTGCCTAAGAAGTTTGAGGACCCCTGATCTATATGCTTTAGTAGTAATCAGAACACATCAAGTACAATCTAAGCCACTTAGATGTGGTTGTGGTAAATAAGGGTTAATAATGGTTGTCTGCTATTAAGTCCATGGGACTGGCCAGAATTCCCATGGTAGAGTCAATTTCTCCATAGTTGTTGTATTAACTGATTGCCAGATTGCACTGCAGCCTGCAGCAATTAGATCTAAATCATGTGGCTGATTTATAATTGATGACAATGTTCAATTGCTAATGAAATATCTTGGAATTCATTTACTTAAAGCTGGCATTCTACCAAGACTGCTGAACCTGGTTAGTTTCTTCTGTTAAATATCCTGTATTATTAGCATGTAACATTTTTTTGTCCATCTGAAATGAATCCCAGTGGTTTATAGGGAGGAGATGGAATTACAAATTATTAACTTGCAGTTCTGTGACCTACTGAGATTCTTCGTATGCAAAGGTGTTTAAAAAGAAAAGATTTGCTTTGCTCAGTTAGGATATCTACTACAGAAAATGGCATTTATAACAAACTGACAGAAAAGACTAATGTTATAAAGAAAGAAGGTTACATATAAAGGCCTGTAAACACTAAAACTGAAAATGATTAATTTGGTTAGACATAGTATTTATTTCTGTTTAAGGCTTATGTCACATGGGCAGAAAACAAAAGAGATGAGAACTCCCCTATGTAATTCAGTATCTAGTAGAATTAAGTCTAAAACAACTGGACTTTTCTTGAAAACGTTTCACCACTCATCCGAGTGGCTTCTTCAGTTCAAATGACTGGTAGGGAATTCCTCTTGATGGTAGTAGAGTCACAGACATCCAATCACAATGGTTCCATTGAACTTGTTCAGTTAGGTGTTAGCTGAAACTGACAGGTGTAAGAAGGTATGATCCAATCACAATGGTACCAAGATTCTCATTGATGAAGGTGTTAATCCTTCAAAGTACATGACTGGAAGTGTGAACTGTTGTGAAATTGCCAGGGTAAGGATGTCAACGCGCCATTGTATGTTGGTGACAAGCGGTGTCTCAGGCCCCCTCCTCTGTTCAGGGATGGTTTTTCCAGGCTGGCATAAATGGCCTCTTTCACACCTCTTTCAAACCATCTGTCCTCTCGGTCCAAAATATGCACGTTACTGTCCTCAAAAGAGTGACCTTTTTCTTTGAGGTGTAGATAGACTGCTGAGTCTTGTCCTGAGGAGTTTGCCCGCCTATGTTGGGCCATTCTCTTACAGAGAGGTTGTTTTGTCTCCCCAATGTATAAGTCTGAGCACTAATTGTTATAACTTATCTTAGCAGTTTCTAAAAAAAAAACCACGTTATTGTGTTTTAAAACATTAATATGCACTTTAGTAGACACACATTCAGAGTTCCATGTGTAAGACCCCTTAGGGAGCCCTAATAGGCAGAGCATTGCATTTTCACTACTGCACCTGACCAACAATCCAGTACCAGAGTACCAGTTGCCAAGTGCCATTTAGAAGCTTCAGGACAAAAATGTCAACTAATACCATGTCATAAAGATGATAATGATCCATTACGGACATTTTTAAAATAATTTTCATGTTACATAGTTACATAGGTTTGAAAAAAGACCAGAGTCCATCAAAATCAACCCTTCCAAGTAAACCCAGCACACACAAACCTATACTGACCTATCTATACACTCACATACATAAACCATATATACCAATATCAATACTAACTGTAGATTTTAGTATACTATGGATACTATGCTTGTTCAAGAAATCATCCAAACCCGTCTTAAAGGCATTAACAGAATCTGCCATTACAATATCACAAGGAAGGGCATTCCACAACCTCACTGCCTTCACTGTGAAAAACCACCTACGCTGCATCAAATGAAAGTTCCATTCCTCTAATCTAAAGGGGGTGGCCTCATCAAAGACAATAAAATTAGTCTGGCAAGATCTGTTACGCATAAAACTATGCTGACACAAATTTATAGTAAAGTGATTTGCAGTGTATTCAAGTACCCTATCCCTTATTATCCCTTCCAAAAGCTTACTTACACTGGTGTCAGACTAACAGGCCTATAGTTTTCAGACTGAGAACGGGATCCCTTTTTGAATAATGGCACCACATTAGCGATTCGCCAGTCTCTCGGCACCATACCAGACTTCAATGAATCCTTAAAAATTAAGTGAAGAGGTTTGGCAATCACAGCACTAAGCTTGTTTAAGACCCTGGGATAAATAACATTTGGTCCTGGACCTTTGTTTAACTTTTCATGTTCAATGTTAATTTCCTCCTGAGTGACCCATGCGTCAGTAGCTATATTACTAGAACTGGGCATATTAAAACGGAAGCCTTCATTATCTGGCTCCTCAGATGTATAGACAGATGAAAAATAAGAGTTCAGTATTTCTGCTTTTTCACTGTTCCCATCAACCAACTTAACCTCCCACCCCCGGATAATAAGGTTCCCACCCCTTCTTGCTTCATTTTTTTACTATTTACATATTTAACAAATAATTTTGGATTCTTTTTACTCCTAGCTGCAATATCCCTTTCCATCTCTATTTTAGCTTGCCTGATAGCTTTTTTGCATGCTTTATTTGCTTCCTTGTACCTGATGAAAGTTTCCGCTGTCCCAGCTAACTTGAATGCTTTAAAAGCACGTTTTTTCTTACCAACCTCGACACTAACAACTTTATTCAGCCATAAAGGTTTTGCTTTGCGATGCCTCTCCTTGCTTACAAGGGGGATATACTGACCTGTAATATTTTAAAGATATTTAACCCTGTGTAA
Source organism: Xenopus tropicalis (assembly GCF_000004195.4). NCBI lineage: Eukaryota > Metazoa > Chordata > Amphibia > Anura > Pipidae > Xenopus > Xenopus tropicalis. The sequence continues at coordinate 50,387,182 of NC_030678.2, read as the reverse complement.
ATCCTTTCCCAGTTGACACATTGCAGAGATGCCCTTGGCAAAGTCTGCACATCTAAAATTGAGTGTTTTAGTTAATCCCTTATAGAGCTGCAAAATTATGTCAAAAGAGACCATGTTATGATCACAAGTCCCTAAATCAGGGGTGCCCAGACTTTGTCACCCTGTGATCTACTCTTGCCACCTGGCCTCTATCATGAGATCTACCACAGTTAAAATAGTGTGACGTCTATCATTTGGCGCAATAAGCAAGAAAAAGTATCAATCGATGGTTAACAAATACACATAGCAATATATAAATGCAGTGTCAAATTCACATTTAATGCCCACATCACATTATTTAAGTTCCAATTTCAAGTTTAATGTGAAAGGATTGTAGTAGTTTTTACTTCTTCATGGCCCACTTTGCAGTCTGCACACAGAAACATATATAAAGTGTAGTGATGGGCGAAAAGTTTCGCCAGGCATGGATTCGCGGAGAATTTCCGCGTTTCGCCATTGGCGGATTGTTTCGCGAAACGGATGAAAAATTTTGACGCAGAAAAATTCGCCGCACGTGACGAAACAATAGCCGTGCGACAAAATAATAGCTGCGGGCGACGAAATAATAGCCGCGCGACAAAACAATAGCCGCGGGCGACGAAACAAGAGCCGCGCGTAGAAACAAGAGCCGCGGGCGACGAAACAAGAGCCGCGCGACGAAACAAGAGCCGCGGGCGACGAAACAAGAGCCGCGCGACAAAATAATAGCCGCGGGCGACATTTTTTTTTTGTCGCACGACATTTTCGCCGTTTCGCGAATTTTTCGCCGTTTCGCGGATCTTTTCAAAGATTCGCAAATTTTTCGGCAAAGCGAAACGGAACAGATTCGCTCATCACTAATAAAGTGGGAACAAATATATACAGCGGCCCGGTGGGGATGGATGGCTTGAGCAGCCGCACTCAAAAGCTCCAGTATGCTGGGGGGAAAAGAAGTGTCAGGATGTCATCCCGCTGCATTCCACCTCGAGGTCTACCAGAAACTTTAAAGTACTGGTAGACTGCGATCTACCTTTTGGGCACCCCTGCCCTAAATGCTCATCCACACAAATGTTAGCGATGAGTTCAGTATTATTAGATATCACCAGGTCCAAAAGAGAATAATTTTCTAGTAGGTTCTTGAACTGCCTGAAAAGAAAATGGAGTCAAGGTTCAAAAAGAGGAATCAAGGTTTAATAAATCCAAGACTGGATTCTTATCACCCTAATGACATGGGTTAGCTGACATCTCCAAGGATGGTTGCAGACAAAACAAAATAAGCATTCAGGGTAAAAGGGTGCCTTTGGGGTTTAGGAGGACATAGGGTTTTGTGGGATAAAAAGGAGGGTCACTTATACTTGCCATTGGCGCTCTAGCATTACCCTGGTAGTATAATTGAAGGAATACTGTGTTCCTATCTTTGTGTTTCTCTTTTCCTCTAGTGGGGGGGTCATTTAGCAACACTAGGCAAATTAGCACCTAGACAGTAACGCATAGCAACCAATAACATTTTTATTCTCACTGCTCTACCTGCAGATGGCAGAACCAAGGTAATCACTGATTGGTTGCTATGGATTCCTGCCAGGTGCTAATTGGCTCATTGTTAATAAGGGTACTGCCAGACGTGACTGCTTCAATGCCTGTGTAAAAACCCATCTACTCGTGCTTGTCTTTGCACTGATAGGCACTGTGTTGGCCTGGGTTCAAATACATGGAGCAGATTTTGGCACAGAAACATACACATGTGTATATACATTTTCTTTTCAAAATCTACACTGTGTGTCTGCACCAAGGCGGATGCAGTGCCTGTCAGAGTGGACATGAGCAGATGGGCAGTTTCTTATCCTGGTACTACTCTAAAGTAATAACTGTGGGATTCCCGTTTTTGAGCTCAAACACACAATACACATTACACATTAGCGAATGATGAGATATGTCATTTTTTTTTGCACACATACAGTAAACATGACCCCTAAGCCTCTGGAGAAGTGTGTTTGTCAGTTGTATGGGTTAATAAATAATGGGAGGCCCATCACCCTGCAGGAGGTAGCATGCCAATGCAGTGAGGCACAGCTGGAGCTGCAGCATTCTTACTCATTTGCTGTTATTCCAGCAACTCCACTTTTCAGCACCTACACAGTGAGCTCATGTGTACTATGAGCCCCACACCTGGCAGTATCCTGATAGTCAGCTCAGATGTGGGCTAAACTGCAGCAGCAGGGAAAGAAAACATATCCATCACATCTATCATGCAGGCAAATACATTGTAAGCCTTTCCATAAAGAAGGAAATTATTTAGTCTTAATGATTTCTAAGGCAAGTATATTTACCCCCAGAACAGAGGGTAAAATCCAGATTTTTGTGCAGACAAAGGAAGCCTTTGAAGTCTCTTCCCTAAATGGTGTTTATTGAAAAGATTATTTTCTTTTAGAAGCCATTCAGTACAGGAATGATTATACTGCTGGTTGTAAAGTTACTAAAATAATGTATTTTAATCTCGTATGAGCTTAGCTACAATGCAAATATGAATGGGTATGAACAGAATGACTGGGGCAGTATTTTACTTTTTGGAAGTAAAATCTTGGCTAAAGCTGTCTCTGCTTGAATGCAGACAGGAGTAAATGCCCACTATTTGTTGGGCCCTTCAGACCTGCACTTATATAAAGTAGCATAACTAGAAACCATTGGGCCCTCTTGCAAAAAATCTTTGGAGAAGCCCAATGGAGGGGCACATGGCATTCCCCCCCACTCCCCCACCTGTGGCTGGCAACGTTTAATGTAAGAGAGGGACTGGGGTAAGAGGACTACAACATCAGACCCCTGTCTGCTCACTCCAACATTGCAGGGTCAGCTGGATTGTAATTAAGCCACTAGTTATATACATATGTATACATAATTATCTCTTATTGGAGCTGCAACTATGGGACAATAGTAATACAGGATGGTGTCAGGGGAAGGGACACGTGGGGGGCATTTATAAAGACTGGGCAGATTTGCATCTGGGCAGTAAACAATGGCAACCAAACAGGTATTTGCTTTCACTGCTTAACTTGCTGCTGGATGAAAAAAAGCTAATTACTTAGGTTAAATTTGTCTTTAACTGAAGGTACTGTAAAAATTAGGGTGCTTTTTGCAGACAGACATATATAATAGATATTTTGGAGGAACAGAAATGCCATACAAGTTAACCCTGAATGGAAGGGAGACCAGAATATGTGTTTGGTAACTTCTCTAGTGCAATTTAGTACCTATGGTAGTGTGCAAAATCATCTACATTGCACCTTTTTGAAAAAGTATGCAACTGGTTTTTGCTCCTAGGAATGCCAGCAGTCTATTTACTCTTTGTTGTGTTGCAAGGAAGTGTACCAGGGCCCAACTAGAAAGTCCTGGAAATCAACGTTCATGGTGAATGGAATCTACCTTAGCCTCATTGTGTTGCTGACCTGATCTAGTAAATCAGTCCTTTTATCTCTGTTGAGCTTCCTGACTGGGGTGGAAAATGGGGAAGGCTATGACTGGTAATAAATAGGATTCAACCACTTTTAACCCATTTGCTGTTATGCATCATAAAATCTATGGTCAAGTCTTCCTCCTCAAACACTGCCACAATTTGTAACATTAGGGCTGTAACACACAGCCCCGAAATGCCATCCCACCGGCTAGAATGTAAATCGCCGGTGGGATGGCACATGCGGCAGCACGATTTGCCAAAGTCGCCGAAGTTGCCTTACTTCAGATAAAGTAAATCTTGACAAAAGGAGATTGTCCTGGTACATATTGTGTTTGTACAGCAATAAAGGGTGTTTTCCTTAAAAATATTGTCTTGATGTCCTACTACTTTTTTCTGTATTTTGTATTTTGATGTTTGCTGGGAGCATGCAGTGCAGGAAGACTTTATTACATAATGAATTAAGCAGAACTTCGCCAAAATAATAAAATAAGTTTTTTCCTGATAAAAATATTGCAGCTTTTCTGTTGTCATTTGTAAGTGTAATTGCTTTTAAAAGCCTAACCTGTCTTTTCCATGCCATTCTTAGCACCAGTGACGTGCCTATAGAGGAAGTAGACTGATTAGTTGTGGAAGGACGGGGGTCCCGGCGACAGGGTCTGCTTCCTCTATAGCTGTAGAGACAGATTAAGCAGTACATGCACAGGTGAGGGGTATGTTGAACAGTGCTATTGACATTACCTACCTGAGAGTGAGGGGGGAGTGGGGGAGAGGAGCAGGCAGGTGGGGGGACACCAGATCGGGGGGTGGGTTGCTGTGCATCCTGGGTTCCTCCGAAGATTTGTTTTGCTTGGGGGGCCGCAGCTCCCAGCCAGCAGGGTATTGTGGGGTCCCTCAGGCTCAGGCAGCAGGGAGAAACAGGGCAATGGTCCTGGGTCGCAAATTTCTGCCCCACCATATGAGGCCCAGTCGACCCTGAGGCACAATATTTAAACGAGTATGAAACGGTTTTGAGCACAATAGCTGCTTTAAACAAATGATTAATTATATGTAGTATAAAAACAAACATATTACGCATTACAGTGGCCCCAGTTATCATACCTTTTTAAGAACACTGTTGCAGTGCAGAGGAAGGGGGAAAGGAAAATAAGAACTCACCCACTTTCCATTAATTCTTATGGGATTTTTAGAAGTGTATTTATCAATGGGTAAAAGTTAGGGTTTGCCATTTTTTATATACGCTTCTGTAGTGAGCTTTAATTTCACATTTTGATTTTGAGTAAGGCCTTAGTCTCGACCCACATGTCACAGTCTGATCTGGATGTGGCCTGTGAGAGTCCTTGCATTTTGCAGTGGGTGATACAAATTCAGAGGGTTGTTAGAGTTCAGTGCTGCTGCATGCTGCAGCCAAACACATTCTGACAATGTGACACATCTGTCTGCATTACAGGGGCAATGCTGCCATCAAGCGAGCTGAGAAACTTGCCTCAGGGGGCAGCACCCCCAAAGTTACCAGTGGTGGCAAAAAGCCACTCCTGGTAAATTTATGAGCCAAATTTCTGTTTTTTAAACTGGAAATTCAGCTCTGCTAGTGCTATTGTGCATGCATATAGATAATGCCCTGCAATGCATATAGATGTGTCAATTTGTCAGAATGTGTTTGGCTGCAGCATTCAGTCCCTTGACCCCCTCCAGAGCTAGAAAAGGTAAGCGTTGGGGGGAGGGGGGGGGCAGCATTACACGAGCCACCTCAGGGTGGCCCTGGGGCCGAAAACGCCCTTGTTGCATTAATATGTAAGAATAATTCTTTAAAGATGCATCTAGAAATAAATTTAATTTTGATTTATTTAAATCTAACAAGCTTTTACTTCAGTATTTTAATTTTAGAACAGTGTTGAGTTATTATTTTATTTTTATACCACCAGCATATTTAGAAATACAGAAGAATATTCCACAGCAAGGGACATGCAGACAAATTGAGTGGCAAACTTAAAGGTGAAATTATCACTTTCCACTCCTACATTTTTCAGGCCCCCTGACCTCATAACAGTTAAAAAGTTAAATATATGAAAATATGTTTTTAAATCCAAGGGCATCTCACGTAGTGCAATCTTTTTTTTTTTCTTTCTTAAAGTGTGAAATAGCATTGTAAAAACTAAAAGCAGCACCCAGTTGTTTATGTCAAGCAATGATAGGAGTCTTCTGAAGGAAAGGAAATTGAACTCTGAGAAGTTGAGAAAATAACTCTACGGTTATTTTAAGAGCAAGGAGACGATTAAAAGTCACTTGGTGAGAGAGAAAGGGAAGAAGAGCTGAGAAACTAAGTGTTCACACGGCTGATTAGACAAATACTGGAAGTCACGGGGTGACTTGTCTTCCATGGAAAATCTGAGCCGTGCTATGTTAACTGACATTAACATTATTGATGCTAGGAAGTGCTTCGTTAGTAGGAGTAGATGGGTTACCCCCGTTACAATTTTCTATCTATACGCAGGAACTGCTACTCTACAACTGTGGTTATGTGAGTTATGTTACTAATGCTCACATGTAATAAAAGGCACAAGGTTTGCCCAGTAGCAGTAACCCCTAGCAACCAACAAGATCTTTACCAGGTGACCAGTTAATGCTTCCTCCTGCTTATTGGTTGCTATGGGTTACTGCACCTGGACAAAATTAGGGTCTCATTCATTAAAGAACAATTTTTTTTTTGAGAAAAAATCGTATTTTTTATGTCCATGATAATTTTGTTAAAATTCCACAACTTTTTCATGGTTTTCGTTAACTTCCACGAAAAAGTAGTATTTTTCGCAAAACACAACCTTTTTGGAATTCGTTGAAGCTTTGGTATTGTGACTATCTTTTGGCCAGGTTGGATCTGTAGAGTGCCATTGAGTCCCAAACAAATTGTGGTTTAATGAATGGGCCCCTTAGTGTCTTTTATTACATAACCCCCAGTCAGGGGCAATTCTACTTTAAACACAGCCTGAGGCAGCTTTCGACGTGCCGCCCCTTCCCTCAGACCCCCATTGTTAATTTTTACAGCGCAGTGGTCTATTGGGCATTTTTATTTGGCTAAATTTTTCATTTCAAACAAAATCCATACTTAAAAAGCATTAACTTCCACGAAAAAGACTACAAACATTTCAGAATTCATTCAAGCTTTGGTATTGTGACTTTCTTTTGGCCAGGTTGTATCTGTAGAGTGCCATTGAATCCTATAGAAGGCTTCCAAAATCATGCATTGAAGGTTTTAAAGCCATTTACAAACGTTCGGATCCGAAAATTCCATGACTTTTGGAACACAACAACAATATTTTTGTACAGCCGATAAAAGAATTTCTGTGACATTTTCAAACATCAGAAATTATCGTGGTTACTCCAAATTTTTTGCTATTGTGATTTTAACCTCCAAAAAATTGTGGTTTAATGAATGGGCCCCTTAGTGTCTTTTATTACATAACCCCCATTCAGGGGCAATTCTACTTTAAACACAGCCTGAGTCAGCTTTCGACAAGCCACCCCTTCCCTCAGACCCCCCGTTGTTAATTTTTACAGCACAGTGGTCTATTGGGCATTTGGATTTGGCTAAATTTTTCATTTCAAACAAAATCCAAACTTAAAAAACATTAAATTTTTTCCTTATTTAATAAAACAGTCAAAAACTGATAGCGAATAAAAATTACACCAGTCCATTCAGTTTCAATGAGGCTGTAAAATCCTGACTGTCAAATATCAACTTGCCTGAATTCTGACTATATCCTTACAACTGACTATAATAGAATTTCTGCTGGGCTTAGCAAAGTTTTCTGTTTACATTTTTAAGATTTTCAAGTGTAACAAATGTCAACAATTTATGGTTTTAAATACTTAAATATATTCAGGATCATTGAGATTTTCTAAGATTGTACTAAATTGACTCCCCGGAGAATGATGTATCAATTTTCAAACTTTTGAGTGCAAAAAAACTCCAAATTTTAAACCAATGCCCCACAAGTTACCAGGGGTGGTATAAATCCACTCCTGGTAACTCTAAGAGCCTATTTTCCATTTTGAAACTTGGAAACTTTCCATTTTTAAATTTGACTCTTCTAGTAGCAATAGACCCCCTGCACTGTAAAAGTGAATGTAAGGGCTTTAAACAATTGACTTCAACAAAGGCTTTCCTGCATTTTCCCAATTCCTCAATTTTTTACTTGCTCAACTTTTCAAATGCTGTATTAGTTTAGATACACTTTGGCCAAACCTGTTTTGTATGGTTCAATAGTAATCTGAAGACAGAAAGTATGGATTTGGTGCATCCCCATATCAAACCCAATGTTATGTATTAAAAGTGTCCATAAATTAAATAAAAACATTTTTAAAAAAGTCTTCATAAAGCAGCAAGTTGGTGAATATGGTGCCCCCAACTCTTACATGGGGTGACCTAGAATTGCAGCATAATAGATTGTAATACACTTCTCTACCTTCTGCTTTTCAGTATGCATATAGACAAGCTAAAACTGAGTTTAAACCCAGGGGTAAATTCTGAATTCAGCTGTAGAATTTTTGCTTTTAGGAATCTGTGCTGTATGGTTTGATTAGTAGTAAGCAGGGACTTGCAGTGTCCATGTTCAGCAGGAGTTAATTCTCAGAATGAAACCTCTGTAATCTCCCACAACAATTTCAAAGGCATGATGTGTGACTCAGTAGGAATGGTGTGTCAGCTTATGAAAAGCCATTAGCAAGACAGACTTTATAGGTCACAGCATTTTCACTTTAAGGTCGCACAACTGTGTTACCATCACATTCACAACTTTCCATAAATGTGACGAGACATCTATAAATCAGGCAGCCTTCCCGGTCCTAGCAGATACACTGTACTCTGCAGTACCTTTCTAAAAACAGAACCGATTGCTTTGTAGTTAAATAGGCAATGCTAAGGACCATAGAACCACACTAGAGACAGGTGTCAGTAATGGTCAGGTTAGTATGGAAAACATCATTTTATAATCCCCACTAACAATGTACTACCTTTAAGCCCCAAAAAAGTGAAAGTGCATGAAAATCAAATGATCATCTTGCCCAAGGTTTGGTGGATGTGATTCCATAAAAATATTCTATTTGTCTGAGAGACGGGTTTTTCTGATGTGAGAGAGCATTTAGTGTAGGTGGCAGTGGCAGGAGGCATTACTAAGATGTCATATCATATGCTAGTGGATAATAGGGTGAGGTGCCGTTTTCTAGGTAATCTTTAAATGAAGAATCATAAGGACAAAGTACAAGTGGACAGGGCTGTTTTAATAAATGGTTAAAAGGGGCATTTGTCCAGGGCCCACCAGGATAGGGGGGCAACAAACACTTTGGCATAAGATGGCAGACCCCTAGTTTTAATCAACTGAAAGAGCTCTACTGTATTAATATTTTTCTTCTCCCAGGGCTGTTGGTCCAGGGCGGCACACCTGGGAAACATGTCTATTTCAGTAAGCACAGACTGTTACTGCCTGCCTTACTATATTGAACTTTATCTGCTTGATGGTTATTCTCAAGTTTCTATGGGCAGTGGAGCCCACCAATAACATTTTGCCCTGGGCCCTGCAAGAGAGGTAAGCAACAGAGACAAATGGAAACTGTTGGCAGAGGTTCTGTCTCTTTAATATTAGTTACAGACATAGTGATAATAACAAACCCGTGGTTAGTCTTTTTCCCACTAGCATTCACAACTTCATATATTCTAAGCAGGCTATAATTACTATCGAAACAATTATTTCTGGATGCCTTGCTGCTGTCAGTAGCACATGCAATCCACCAAGCTCTGCACATTTAAAGCAGCTTTCTATGAATTATGATCCCAATTTATTTATATATCCTCATTAAATGACAGGTAAAGCTGGTATGAGAATATGGCATTTGTTGCATTATTTATTTTTTATCAGCTATGTGAGGAAGGAATGGTCTGTATGCTCAAAATCATAAATACATTTAAGATGATGCAAACCTATAAATAATGGATATATTCAGGCAGACTTTCATGTATTTACAGGGTAAAGCTTTAGAACTGCCACCAAACTAGGCAGCATTTTTTTTCAGCAAAAGAAAAAAAACTATACCAGAATTTCAAAGGATAATAAGTAAAATACTGACTTCTATGGCTGATGCACCAATGCAAAGCAATGTTTGCTGCATGATCAGACATGAGATTTAAAATAGGCCCTAGCATTTCAAGTATGCAGAGGCCCAAACAGCCCCTCGCCAGCCCATTAAATAGTGACTGTCTATATCTTACTGCAGCCCCTCTGGCATTTGTCAGAATCCACAGACTGGCAGTCCAGGCCTGTGCAGGATTCTATGTGCAGAACATCAGGCATGGCATTTTAAGAATTACTGTAGGTAAAAGCAGTGGTGGAGGCAGGAGGTATGACTCCATGAGGCACCAAGTTAGCAGCATGTGGACTGTGCTCACAAGGATCACTGCTTCATGCCAATCTCAGGGGGGGAAATGGTGCATGCTGGGCATGCATGCATGTTTTACCACTAATTGTATCCCTGCAATTATATATTTTCAGAAAGTGCTGCAAGGTAAAGTGTTTGTGAAAATTCTCATTCTTCCAGGTCATGGTATATCTGTAGCAATAAGTCAAATCAACTGGACTTGATGTATTTTATAACTAGGCTTTTGGTCATTCTGAATTGAGAAAGCCAGCTGGATAACTGGCAAAAGGTCTTCAAAAAAAAACACATCAAGTCCAATTGATTTGACTTATTACTACAGATACTGCAAGGTAAAGCCCATTTTGTAATCCCAACATTTTAGCACTGCTGCTTCTATTTACTTTTCCTTGGCAGAACTTTGCTTTTCCCTGTCCCATGATATTTCCAAACACATTGTAGCTACTTAGAAAGTGTTTTATGACCAGTTACAGACAAATGTAAATTGATGTTGCGCTTATTAACCCTTTGTGTCACTGCATGAATTTCATTTTTCAATGATGTATAGAGCTGGGACGAGTTCCCAGAACTTAATGAAGTCACTTTGGAAGGGAACCAATTGGAATCAGGCAGATAGTTAAACAGAACATTTGGTCACGCAAACAGTAACTGAAAATGGGAAAATCAGATGTTCCAGTTTATTATTTCATGCAAGAACACATTATTTAAGCATTAATGACACTTCAAATAAATTAAAAGAAACCAGTACCTCTTTCTAAGACAAAAGGCAGACAACTTTTATAACTAGGCTTTTGGTCAGTCAAACATAATATTTTTTTCTGAGTTTACTTGTTTACTTGCATTAGGAATTATATACTCTCATTTGTGCCTGCAGGAAATGATCTTTATCAGCTGATATATAATGTTTTTCTGCAAAAGCATGCAATTTGTTAAGAGGCCAAAAGAAATTGCGTGTCTGAAGGACAGTAAATATAATAAGCAATGCGATAACCAAAAGTTGGTGGTTAAAGCTAAATAATGTTATCATTCATTTTGTGCCCCACAGGGTCCCCTATACCTTGTTGTCTTCCAGCTATTGCAGAGTCTGCTTTCTCTATAATTAAGAATAACTATACAATATTGGTAAATTATTTTTCCTTTGTCGTAAAGATGCTGTACCAGTCAAAAAGTTCAGCAGCCATCTCTTGCTTTCAAACTCTGACCTCGAGATTTAACATTTAGGGGGCCATTTACTAACCATTGGATATTTTTTTCCCGATTCAGATTTTTATCCATACCTGTGGGAAAAAAATTACTCATCACTAACCAAAATGCAAGTGCTAGGTACACCGGAAACCCGGAAAAATTTGCTGGAAAAAAAAAAAAAGTTTTGACTTTTTCCGAGATTTATTATGTGACAAAACTGCGGCAATTCTGAATCTGAAAATACTCTATCTTTAACCTGTTGCGATCATGTGGAAGTCAATGGCAGATGTCTCTTTAACAACTGGAAGTCTTTTTTTGTTTCATAATTTTGGAGGTTTGGGATTTTTTGATGCTGGCCATTTTGTGACAATAGCTATTGTGAATAAAGTTATTGCGTGACAAGTTGAAAAAGTCGCTGTTTTTGCAACTGTTTTTAATTTGTGCTTCAAGTTTAGGCTGATGGCAGACGAGGCGTAGGGCGGATATTTTCGGCAAGTGGAAAAGCGCTTGCTCAAAATACCGCCTTACGCCTACTACATGTGCCTGCACCCGAATGAATGGAATACACTCTGATGCAGGCACATGTAGCATAAAAACGCGAGACTTCTCCACTTTCCGAAAATATCCGCCCTACGCCTCGTCTGCCATCAGCCTTAGATCTTTGAATAACTTACTGCCATTTGTGGAAATTAGCTTTTTCGTGGTTTCTTAAAAATAAGAATAAGAAAATTTTGACTTAATTTCATGTGTAAAAGATTTTTAAGAAGACTTAGGGCAGACGTGCTCACCGCAGGAAAATTCACCAACTTTCTATTTATTCCTATGGGATTGTTAGAAGCATATTTATCAATGGGTGAAAGCTAGAGTTGACTATTTGATACGCTTCTAAAAACTCCATAAGAATGAGCAGAAAGTGGGTGATTTTTTTTTGTGGTGAGCTCTAATCTCATATTATGATAAAGTATGGAGATCAAAATTACAAAAGCATTTTGCATAACAGATCCCATACCTGTACTATTCAATGTGTCCCACTCTATGTTTATTGGGCATTGCTCTATGGAATCTATGGAAAACATTCACTCTATGGCAGACCATGCTTTCCACAGCCAAAACCTTTTCCATGTATATTTGGGGCAGATAGAAAAGTTTTGACCACCACTCTTTCCGACCTGAACAAAGTGGTGTTCAAAATGCTTAGTGTTTCATTATTTTTACTGAACATATACAAAACTATAAAGTAAATTCAAATTTTAATTTTAAATAGGGTTTATGTTATGTTTTACAGAGGGATCCATATTATCAGTTGCCAGTAAAAACAGAAAAAACCCCAAAGTAAAACAGTAAAATCCTTGTGTATACATAGAATTCTGTCTGTATGGTACGTGCATGCTTCTGAAAATAGATAAACATTTTTCCACTCCTTGTGGTATGGTTAGCCAATTTCATATCTTGTTTCACCATCTGACAGGAGAAGAGTTGCAGATATGGAGTTAAACCATAAAGGATTAAGACATTCATTCCAGCATGGAAAAGAACTGTGATAGCCTGACAGTAAGGAGGCACGTTATACTGTACTTCTTATAAAAATATTGTGCAACCTGCTTCAGGGATGTATGAATAACAGAACTTGTGCCCTGCGCCCCATGCATATGGACAGGTATGGGATCCATTATCTGGAAACCTGTTATCCAGAAAGTTCCTAATTGGGAAGGCCCATTATAAGCAAATAATTAATTTTTTTTAAAATGTCCTTTTTCTCTGTAATTATAAAATAATAATAATATTTTTGGTGACTTTTTCGTACCTTGCTCGAGTTTTTCATACTTTGCGACAAATTTGTGCGACAAAATCGTATTGTCGCGCCAAGTATCAGATCCAAGTTTCAGATTCATTCAAGCTTCATTATCGTGACTTTCCTTGGGCCAGGTTGGAGCTGCAGAGTGCCATTGAGCCCTATGGGAGACTTTCCTTGGGCCGGGTTGGAGCTGCAGAGTGCCATTGAGCCCTATGGGAGACTTTCCTTGGGCCAGGTTGGAGCTGCAGAGTGCCATTGATTCCTATGGGAGGCTTCCAAAATCATGCACAGAAGGATCAAAGTTGGAAAGGTTTTCCAGCTGTTTACAATCATTCGGTACAAAAATTTCAGATCACCAATACAATATTATCGTGACTAATGAGTAAATTTATACCTACCGGAATTTACTTTTCCCTTAGTCCCTTCGGCAGCAACCCTGAGATTCATTCTCCTTCCCTTTTGGTAGGACAAGTGGAACAATAAAGTTTAATTTCCCCACACCTATAAAAAAGGGGTTAGTAACAACATGACCTCAGTGAATAAGAAGTACACAACAATAATGCATAAGGATTTATTAGGGGGGGAATATTTGCTGCCGAAGGGACTAAGGGAAAAGTAAATTTCGGTAGGTATAAATTTACTCATTCCCTTACGTCCCATACGGCAGCAACCCTGAGAATTAGCAAGCTTAAGGGCGGGCTCCGGTTATGCCGCCTTCTGGATTATCTTTCTGCCAAAGGAAGCTTCCTGAGAGGCTAAGACATCCACTCTGTAGTGTTGGATAAAGGTATTTGGAGCACTCCAGGTCGCTGCCCTGCATATGTTCTCCATGGAGACATCAGCAATTTCTGCCCATGATGTAGATACCTTCCTTGTGGAATGTGCTCTGACCCTAAGGGGTGGTATACGGTCATCTTTGATATATGCCATCTGAATGGTCTCCTTGACCCACCTAGATAACGAGGGTTTGGATGCTTTGCGGCCCTTGTTTTTCCCTGAGAAGGATACAAAGAGGTTTTCATCTTTTCTGAATTCTCCTGTCCGCTCAACATAGACCTTGATTGCCCTTCCTACATCTAGAAGAGGCAGTTGACTAGCATCTCCATCAGCAGTCTGGGTTATGAAAGGGAGCACAATCTCTTGATTGATATTAGACATGGAGAAAACTTTAGGTCTGAAACTAGGTAGGGGCCGTAAAACCACTCGATCAGGAAAAAATATAAGATACGGTTCTCTCATGGATAGGGCCTGCAGCTCCCCTATTCTCTTAACAGAGGTAACGGCTATCAAAAACAGAGTCTTGAATGACAGGCATTTTAGAGAACAGTCCTGAATAGGTTCAAACGGACTCTGGCTTAGACAGTTTAACACCAAGGACAAGTCCCAGGGGGGACAGGAATGAAGCCTTCTGGGGCGAATCCTAGAAATAGCCTTTACAAATCTTTTAACAAGAGCAAGGGACGACAAGGATTTGTTAAACAAAGCTGAAAGAGCAGAAATTTGAACCTTAATCGTGTTGACCGCCAGGCCCTTATCGAATCCTTCTTGGAGAAACTTGAGTAAATAGTTGACTTGATTCCTCAAGCACCAATCTTTAAAGGTTTTCCAGACTCTGGCATAGACTCTGTTAGTGGCCTTCTTCCTGGATTGTATAAGAGTGTTAATAACACTAGGGGCTAGACCTTGGGACTCTAGTATGGCCCAATCAGTCTCCAGGCCGTCATCTGTAGCATAGCCAAATTTTGGCAAATTAGGGTTCCCTGAGTCAACAATGAGGGAGTCTGAGGGAGAATCCAAAATCTGTTCTGAGCCATTCTCCATAGGAGAGAGAACCAACTCCTCTTGGGCCAGAAGGGGGCTATTAATATAGCGTCCACCTGCTCCTGCCGAATCTTCTGTAGGACCCTGGGGATCATAGGCAATGGAGGGAAAATGTAGACTAGGGGAAACTCCCACCTGAATGACATTGCATCCAGGAAGTGTGGCTGATCCTTCTTGTACAGTGAAGCAAATACCTGGAGCTTCCTGTTCTCCCTGGTAGCCATCAAGTCGATATATGGGAGACCCCACCTCCGTAAGATTTCTCCAAATATATTCAGGTCTAGAGACCATTCCCCTGGTCTTGAAAACTTCCGGCTCAGAGAATCTGCCAGCGTATTGAGTTCCCCTCTTATATGGACTGCCGAAATCTTGGGAACATTTCTTTCTGCCCAGGAGAGAATCCTGTGAATTTCCTTGTTCAGGATAAGGGACCTGGTTCCCCCCTGCCTGTTGATGTAAGCCACCGTTGTGGCATTGTCTGACTGGACTCTCAGATCCTTCCCCTTCAAATGATGCTGGAACACCTGTATGGCTTTGAAGACAGCTCTCAACTCCCTGAAGTTTGATGACATCGAACTTTCCATTGGATTCCAGCACCCCTGGGCTGTGAGATGCCTGAAGTGAGCTCCCCAACCGACCTGAGAGGCATCGGTGGTTAAGAGAGACCACTCTGTTTGTTGAAAGGAGAGTCCCTGAGAAAGATTCTTCTCCTGAAGCCACCACCTCAGCTGTGTCTTTGTCTCCCTGGACAGTATGATCTTCGTGTCCAAAGACGAAATCTTCTTGTCCCATCTCGACAGAATTTCCAACTGCAGGGGTCTCATGTGTAGCCTGGCCCACGGAACTGCCTCTATAGATGAGGTCATGAGGCCTAATATCCTCATCAGATCCCGAAGAGAGGATAAGCTGTGTGTTAACACCCCTTGGACTTCCTGTGAAATTCTGGTTATCTTGTCTGGGGGAAGAAAAACCTTAATCTTCTCTGAGTCGATGAGTAATCCCAGGAAGTAGATTGAACGTGAAGGTGTTAGCGATGACTTTTCCCAGTTCACTATCCATCCTAGAGACTGAAGCATTTGGATGGTTCTGGTTAGATGCTTTCTTAGTAACGAATCTGACACGGCCATGATTAGCCAATCGTCTAAGTAAGGAATAACTGTGATTCCCTGTTCTCTCAGGACTGCCACTACTGCTGCCACAATCTTGGTAAATATGCGCGGGGCTGTTGTTATACCAAAAGGCAGAGCTGTGAACTGCAGATGATGTAGAACTCCCTTGAGGTAGACTGTGATGCGTAGGAATTTTCTGAGAGCTCTGCAAAGCGGAACATGGAGATATGCATCTTTGAGATCTAATGAGTCCAAGGCGTTTGTTACTGATCTCACGGTTTCCATACGGAAAGATCTTTTCTCTATAAACTGGTTTAGAAAGCGCAGATCTATAATAGTCCGAAACTTGCCATTTGGCTTTGGAACTAAAAAAACCCTTGAGTATGTTCCCAGGCCTTTTTCTGCAAGGGGAACAGGTTCTAGCACCTTGGAGGATATGAAGTCCAGAACTGCTTCCTCTAGGGCCAACTGTTGGACTTGATCTGCTACAGGTGTGATCTTGAATTTTGAAGGAGGAGAGGCACTGAAATCTTTTCGATAGCCATTGGTAATTAACTGAAGAACCCAGGGATCTGCAATTGTTTCTTGCCATTCCCGAATGAAGTAAGCCTGTCTCTCCCCCACAGGAAGGGAGTCTCTGGCGTCAGAAGGTGTTCTTTTTCTTTTGTGTGATGTTCTTATCGTAGGCTCTATCACTTCTATTTGTGAGAGGATTCCTGAAGGGACGAAAAGGTCGAAAGGAACTCTGTTCCTGCCTGTTTCTGGTTCTCTGTGATGTGCTCTCTCTCTTAGGGGAGTATCTTCTAGAACGGAAAAAGAAGTTTTTCTTCTTATTTGATTCTTGTGGGAGGCGTTTCCCTTTGGAACCAGAAATGGCCTCCAATAACTTATCTAATTCCGCCCCAAAGAAGTGACCAGGTTCAAATCCCATTGAGCAGAGGCTATTCTTAGAAGCGACATCAGCCGACCAAGTTCTGAGCCACAAGGCTCTTCTAGCAGCCGTTGACAACGCCATAGCTTTAGCAGACAGTTTAATGCTTTCGATAGTCGTATCACAGAGGAAATCCACAGCAGAGCTTATCTGGGTGAGGGACTCTAATAACGTATCTCTGGATACCCGGTTCTCTATATCTTCTCCCAACTGCTTGATCCAAAACTTGGAAGAGCGGGCAACACCTGATGCTGCTAGAGCAGGTTTACATAAAGCCACAGCTGTAGAATAGGAACGCTTCAACATGCATTCCACCTTCCTATCCATAGGGTCTTTAAGTCCTGACCCGTCTTCAACTGGAATCAATGTTTTCTTTGATAATCGGGCTATGGCGATATCCACCTTAGGTGGAGCTTCCCAGCTTTTAAGCTCTTCCTCTTGTATGGGAAACAGTAATTTATGTCTCTTAGTTATGGAGGGAGGCTTCTCCGGGTTTTTCCATTCCCTAGTCATAAGCTCCTTCATGAAAGCATGAACCGGAAATGCTCTAGCTCTTTTAGCTAGCTGGGATGAGGAAGATTCAGTATCCACACCTTCCAAACTGTCTATAGTAGTTTTGACTTTCTTTATAAGTTTAGCAGTATTTTCTGCGGGAAAAAGATATAAAGCTTCTTCTTCTTCCGAAGATGATGAATCCCCTTCAGTATCATCTAAAGAAACCATGCTCGGGGTAATCTGAGATGTGGGCACAGAACTAGAGGCAGCCGCTGTAGTATTCTGTTTAAATTGAGACAACATCTCTTGCATAGTAGATTTTATGAAATCCTTCATCCAATCCGCTGATCCACTAGGGATGTTACCACTCTCCTTGTCAGCCAGATATTTTAAACAGGTGACACAAAATCTTTTGGAATAATTATCAGGTAGTTGATCCTCACATGCTCTGCATTGGAGATGTTTTGCTTTTTTATGCTTTTTTGCAGGGACTTCATCCACAGTGGACATCTGTAATTAAAAAAGCAAGGTTAAGCATAAATGTATTCATCCCAATCGCTGCCCTGCATAGGAATTCAGCAGGGCTCACAAGGTTACCTTAAAGCCTACTCAGGAGGCTGCAGCCTTGTACAGATTGCACAACACCCTTGGTGCTACTGTGCTGCTTGCACCGCGTCTCTACAGGCAGCGCGGGCATCAGACGCCAGGTTTAAATACCTGTGCTGCCTCTGCAGCTCACTCGGCGGCGTCTGACGTCATCAGGAGGCGCCCGCCCCTCCACAATAGCGTGCACTCTGCAACGCGTCTTTGCACAAGCGGCGCTGCTCCGGCTCCCTCAGACACAGGTGGGGACACGCGCCGCATACATCTTTCTGCTTTTAGCGCTATGCTCGGCGCATAACCGGAGATTTCCTTG
Source organism: Xenopus tropicalis (assembly GCF_000004195.4). Classification (NCBI taxonomy): domain Eukaryota; kingdom Metazoa; phylum Chordata; class Amphibia; order Anura; family Pipidae; genus Xenopus; species Xenopus tropicalis. Next base: position 50,369,041 of record NC_030678.2, on the reverse strand, counting down.
CTGGAAACACTCAGCATCGCTCAATTTCCCTGTCAGAAAAACAGGTCGGCCATCTTGGGCACTGGCAGCCCTTGGCTGCATACATGGGATAGCGGACCATCCCCTAAGGGCTTCCCTCACCCCCGGCACTTAACCCCTAGGGTACTATGCCTACGGTCAACAGACCCCCTAGGGATCTGGCAGCTGCAATCTAAAGAAAGAAAAGAAAGAAAAGAAATTTAGACATGAATCTACTCGCCTACCGCAGGTAGGAAAAAAACACTGAGGTCATGTTGTTACTAACCCCTTTTTTATAGGTGTGGGGAAATTAAACTTTATTGTTCCACTTGTCCTACCAAAAGGGAAGGAGAATGAATCTCAGGGTTGCTGCCGTATGGGACGTAAGGGAATACGATTTTTTCGTAGGCATTTTCGTGATATTTTGCGATCTTCAGAAATTATTGTATCCAATCCCAATTTTTCCCATTCGGGATTCGAACTCATGATTTCATGAATGTGCCCCTTAGTGTAGGTTATTATTATTATTAACATTTATTTATAAAGTGCCAACATATTCCGCAGTGCTGTACAATAAGTTCAAGCAGATGTGAACAAGAAGAAAATGTGGTTAGGATAAGATTGGAGGCTAATACTGATTTGCCTTTCTGTAACAATGATGAAAACAAAGATCATTTGCCTCATAGTATGGAAGATAAAGGTAGAATTCTCATCCTCTCATCCAAAACGATACAGACCCTTCCTATGGTGAAGTGAGTCCTTATCATGGCTTCCTATTAAACAAAGAATAATTTATAAACTCCTTTTTATACCCTTTAAAAACCTTTCAATCCTCTGTGCCTCACTATATCTGTTCTCTTGTGTCTCCATAAGTTCCCCACCACCAACTACCACTCCTGTTTCCAGATTTTAACCTTTCTGCCTTGCTGCTTCTTACATCTGTTATGCCATCCCTTACTTCCTTGAAAGAAAATCTTCCCTTACTGTCTTTAAAAATAAACTTTAAAACTTTAAGACTACCTCTTGGAGCACATACATAGGGGCAGACTTCAAAATCAAAATGTGAGATTAGAGCTCACAACAACAAAATTGATCCATTTTCTATTCATTCTAGAAGTGTACTTCAGGTGCACCTGAAGAAGGGGTCACCCCCGAAAAGCTTGTGCTGTTTGTTCAGTTCTGCAAATAAATGATTTAAAGGCATTGCCAACACACTGGTGTGCTTCTTCCCCTTTGCAAAGATCCTTTTATTTATGTCTGTGAGTTACAGTACCTTCCCACTTAGATTGTAAGCTCTATGAGGCATAGTTCCTCTTGTTTCTTTAGCACTTAATTTAATGTAACCATACATTGCATTTATTTGTATTTATTAGTGTATTGTTATTTGTTTGTTCTTTGTACAACGCTGCATACATAATAGTGCTATATGTTTGTTTTACTTTTATTTTACTTAAGCAGCAGAATATGTATTTGAATACACATTTTGGACATTGTACAAATACGTGACAGCATATCAAATTTATTTAAATGCAAGCTGATCAAACTGAAAGAATAACGATGTGAAATTAATGCACACAACCTACAAAAATAAGCAGGACTCAGCAGGTCCAGTTGTTTATGGAAGTTTCAGAAATTACGGACAGGATGTAATGTAAAACAGAGATAAGATAATAGCCCTTTTATTATCAGCTGATAAAAGACAGCAACACAAAGCTCATTAGTAAATAGAGCCTGATATACAGCATTTGTAGGACATGCAGGACATGAGCCAATCACAAAGAATAAATACTGCTCTGGAGTTCATTAGCTTTTGTCAATACATTTTCATTTTTATAACAAGAAACTGTTTATAGACAGTGAAGCCTGTATTTTTGTATGTATTTAGTGCTGGTGGCAAGCAGGGCTGGACTGGGATCGAAACCTAGGCAATTCAAGTACACAGAGGCCCAAACAGCCTCTCACCAGCCCAATAGATAGTGACTGTGTAAGGCATCTTTTAGCATCCACAGATTGCCAGTCCAGGCCTGGTGGTAAGTGGATCGTTAAAAAGGTAAAACCTGAATTAAACATTTTCCCAAAGACTGCACCTACAGTAAGGGCAGGCACTCAGGTATGCTATGCAAGTTATGGATGAAAAGCGGAAAAGGGGCCAAACAATATATGGTCACCTTTCTACTGTACTGTTGGGCAAACAGCTGAACAATTAGAACAACAGGAGGTGAAGAGGAGCTACAGTATTGTGCAAACTTGCTTGATAGATAGTACATGGATATGGGTCAGGATCAGGGCCTCCATGCACATAAAATGATATGAACCTTCATTCATTCGGATTTTGTATGTGTGAGTATATTCAGTGTAAGTCATATGGCTGCACTTACATCACTATAATAAGCCAGATGCCAACTTTCAGGAACTAACAAACCCTGGAAAAACATCCAGCTAGTTTCTAAATTATAGCCTGGTACTCAGCCCTAGTACTGTAATTGTATCTTCAGTGTACTGTACTTTCTTAGTGCCATCCAGTCACAGAGATTCTATATAATATACCCTAACTTGTTTACCCACATGGATTCTATATAATAAATCAACAGGCTGGTTTGCAGCTATAACTTTAGTGTCATAGATCACTATTATTAGGGTCTAAGAAGGGCTGTTCTGTGTACTTGGACATCTGTGTACTTGAAACTCCAGGGCCTATTTTGAATCTCAGTCCAGACATGCATACTACGGAGCATCTGGATGATTAGTACTGAGTTGGTGGCCTGCAGTAGGCTTCAAACTTGTCAACCCAATGGAAAGTTTAAATTCTATGTATGAATAAAAGGCAGAAGGGATATGTCAGTAATTATATTAAAGCTATATTACTCAGATAAGACATTTTCCATATAAAATGTTTGTGGATCTTCTTCTTAGCATTTGATTAGAGCTATACTTTCAAATACAAGTATGGATTGCAAAGTGTCAGTGTATGGAGATAGAAGAAGCCTTCCAGTAGCCATAAGTGATCCACAGTCAGCCAACCCATGAAGGAACATGTGTCCTGCTGCTTGTGTCAATGCCAAGTCTCATGCAGTAGAAGAATGCCTGAAACAAGAACTAGCAATACTGAGGTAAGATAAAACATAGGAGGGGTACATACTAATTTAAGCATTATGTTATTGTGAATAGTGATGAGCGAATCTGTTCCGTTTCGCTTCGCCGGAAAATTTGCGAATCTTTCAAAAGATCCGCGAAAAATTCGCGAAACGGCGGAAATGTTGTGTGACAAAAAAAATTTGTCGCCCGCGGCTATTATTTTGGCATGCGGCTTTTCTTTTGTCGCCCGCGGCTATTATTTTGTCGCGCGGCTATTGTTTCGTCGCCCACGGCTATTGTTTTGTCGCGCGGCTATTGTTTCGTCGCCCGCGGCTATTGTTTTGTCACGCGGCTATTGTTTCATCGCCCGCGGCTATTGTTTTGTCGCGCGGCTATTGTTTCGTCACCTGCGGCTATTATTTTGACGCCCGCGACGTGCGGCAAATTTTTTCAAATCCATGCCTGGCGAAATATTTCGCCCATCACTAATTGTGAATGATAAAACAGTTAAACTGTAGAGACTAGTATGTTGGCAATGGGAATTGATATTTAATCAATGCTCCACTCCTCCTAAAATAGAACTAATATAAAATCCCTCGCTAGGAATAACAATACTGTCAGAACTAATCACTGGCAAGCTCAGGACATGTTAACAACATGGTCAGACTTACTGTTCTCAGTCAGGTACCATCCTATGAAATTAAAAGGCTGTCATTTTAACATGTAAATGGGTGTCAGCAGATTGTAATTTTGTTGACATACAAAAAATGTTACTATATATAGGTAGCATGTGGCCACAAATAGCAAAGGCCAGCCAAACATGGGCGATTTGTTTTTAACGATGTGGAATACAGTTTGTTTCATCTCCAGCTTGGCAACAAATATATAATTGGTATTAAAGGAGTTGCTCACCTTTTATTTATTTTATTATTTGTTTGTTTAATTATTTCACTAATTGGAATTTCAGCAGTTATCTGGTTGCTAGGGTACACATTACCTTAGCAACCAGGAAGTGAATTGAATGAGAGACTGGTATATAAGAGAGAATCTGAATAAAAAAATCTAATAAAACATAGCAGTAAAATTGTAGCCTTGCAGAGAAATAGTTTTTTGGCTGCTGGGGTAACCCCCCCCCATTTGAAAGTTAAAAATAGTCAGAAGAAGGCAAATAAAAAATTAGGCAATTATAAAATGATAATGAAAAAGAATAGAAAAGTGGCTTAGAATTGCCCATACTAAAAGTTACCTTGAAGAACCATCCCTTTAAAGTAATAGCTATGTTTTAGGTAAAAGTCAGATTCTCTTCTGCTCTGATACTCATGTCAGTAACACAAGTGAGACTAATTTAGAGCACAAGAGTTTGTAGGTTTTCACACATGCCTCCATTGGTTTCTTCCCACACTCTAAAAACATAAAGGCAGGTTAATTGGTTCCTCTTTAACACTGATCCTAGTGTGCTGTTACAATGTAATATGGAAACTTAAAGTGGCCATACACAAACCAATAAAAGCCGTGAACTCCCTCCTGCTTCTTATTGATCCATCTATGGGGCCCCCAATGGGCCCACCCAAAAATCATCCAGATACCAGTCAAACCGGTTTGAAAATCCCATCAGATGAGGATTGCAGTGGCACATTAATGTGGTCCTTGACCAACCAGCCTCTGTAGGTCCTAGGGCATGATTCAATTGTCGGCCCCAGGGCCAGTGCCTGGAATAACCCAATTGTGCCCAGATCTACACATTTGTTTACCTTGCCAAACAAGCAGATCTGGCAGTGTATGGCCACCTTTTGATTGTAAACTCTGTTATAAGGACTGTGATATAAGGGCTGGTGTAAATGACAATCAGTCTCTGTAATTGCAAATGGTACTTTTTGTTGTTCCAGCCCAAGCAACATAATGACAGGAAAATACCTTTCCACTGAAAACCAGTAATACATTTAAACATAATAGCAATGTATGTTTCTGCACCTTTAAAGTAGTAAAAACATAACAACAAAATTAGCACATAAATTGTAATACTGTCTTTTGTTGCTGTTCTTTGGCAGATAGCATTCACACTTCTAGTGGGAAAACTGACAGTCTACATTACTCTGCAGTCCTTGAATGACCTTCTGTACACATTTGTCATTGTCTAGCAGAGAGTTGGTAGTCCCTTCTAAGCATGTGATCTTCTCATATTACCTACTGTACATAATTTTTATCTGTATATATATTAGTCAGCTCAACAAGCAGCTGCTGTGATATATTATTTGCTGATGTCTACTTCTTAAGTCCTTGCCAAATAATTTTTATGTTTGCCACATATAGATTTATGTCCAGTTAGATATCACAAATGTGAAACTCACATTTCATGCTAGCTGACCTTACTGGAACATAACTGACTGTCAAGATTTTGCACACTACTGAAAATAGTATATATATATATATATATAATAGAACAGAGTACCGCACACATAGGGACTTGTGAAAAAACCAAAAAGTATTTATTGAAAAAATCCGACGTTTCGAGCACGAACTGTGCTCTTCCTCAGGGACAAAACTGAGGAAGAGCACAGTTCGTGCTCGAAACGTCGGATTTCTTTCAATAAATACTTTTTTGTTTTTTCACAAGTTCCTATGTGTGCGGTACTCTGTTCTATTATTACTTATTTTTGACCAGCACCTAGGGCATTTGATCGCTTGAAGGGTGTGCTCCTTATGTTCCTGTATATATATATATATATACTGTGTATATAAAGTGTGTATATATATATATATATATATATATATATAAAAAATTAAAATATGATGATTGTTGGATGCCCTTGGCGGAAATCCAACCTGCTGCCATTCTCACAGTAATAACATCAGGGTCCCCAAACTTTGCAGGATTAGGCACCAGGTAACTGCGGTTCAAGGTTAGGAAAAGTCGGTGGAGTCACCAGCAGCCAATCAGATTTTACCTATTGACTTTCAATGGGGAAATTCAACCTGCTGCCTGCAGGGTAGCTAGATTTTTCCTTTCCTTTCCTTTAAACTGCTGCCATTCTTTTAATATAAATACTAAGGTCCCCAAACATTGCAAAGCAGAGCCACCAACAGCCAATCCATTTCCACCCATTAAATTTCATAGGTTTTGTGTATTTTAAAAGGGTTTATTTATTCAAACTTGAACATAAAGGAACAGTGCAGGACCAGTTTAGATGTCCATTTGCATATGAGTTTCATATCATTACAAGGTAACCAAGAGCAAGAAGAGTATCCAGCAAATGTATAGATCCCCATTTCTTATTCATAAGCCACAGTAAAATGTAAAAAGACTTGGAGAGCAACACAAGCATCATAAAAGTTCATGGAGGTGCCAAAATAGGGCTAAGATTGGCTATTAGGCAGCCTCTATGCACACTATCAGCTTACAGGGGGCTTTATTTGGCAGTAAATCAACCAAAACATGCCCCCAAGTCAGAAATTCAAAATAACTACCTGGTTTGGGGGCACTGAGAGCAACATCCAAGGGTCAGCAACATGTTGCTCACGAGCCATTGGTTGGGGATCACTGCTGTAGTTTAAGCATTGTTATATATCAGTCAGAGGCATATTCTATCATGTAATGTATTGCCCTGGGATAAAGGTGTAGTATATTCATCTATCCATGGACCCCATATTTACTTAAACTTGTCTGGGCAACCTTTGCTCAGAAAAGTTAGCTTATAGAGAGAATGGGCTTTGCTTATCAGAGATTTCCCGTATTTTAAGTTAGATTCTGTAGGCAAATGACAACCTTTTAAATTAATACCATTAAAAACATACATACAATCATAATTTTCTCTTTACATTACTTTCACATAATCAACAATGGTTACCTGGTCTACCTCCTTACGAGCACAGAAATATAGAAGTCTCAGGAAGGTGTGGTGGTTCCTACCAAGGACTGTGTTCTCAACCAATCCCAGGAGGTAAGAGTATGTACTAGAAAATGTATCACTTTCCCCCAAAACCTAGCTATCAGCGGGCAAGACCACAATGTATATAGGAATGCACCAGGGCAGAAATTATAAAAGCCAGAAATTTAAAAATGACTCCTACTTTGAGGCCACTGAGAGCAACATCAAAGGTGTGGTGGGCAACATGTTACTCACAAGCCACTAGTTGGGGATCACTGGTGTAAGGTATGTTATGTGTATGATACAATATTATATGAGAACACCATTACTACCAATTACAGATGTTAAGTAAGAGGGGATAATATCACCATCAACATCTATCAGAGGAATATCCCTAGACCATCTGAAATGGCATTGGGCAAAAGGTTACCCCTTTGTGTGTTGAGTGTGGAGTAGGTACAAGACACAAGCCTTTTTTTCTGCTGCCCTTAGAGCTCCTTCAAGTGTTGAGGAGGTGTGTTAACTACCCTAATAAATCAACTTCATTTTAGATTAGCAGTAAAACAACATGTGAAAAAGAGATCCCTTAACAAGAACCAGATGCAACCTCAAGGTAAAGCAATGAATGTTTTCATATACCAGACTTTATGAAATACTCACAGCTATAATTTGGCATAAACAGTTGGTTGTAAACCTGCGTCTTTGGTGCGATCAGATTATTTCTATGAGATGGTGGATTCAGTGCTCTCAGATTGTTTGTGAGATTGCAGGTTTATGAGAATTTGAATATCAGTTATACAGTACCCACTAGACAGAATCAGAATCACAATGTTTGGTGTTAGTGCGCTGTCACCTTGGCCTGGGAAATGCAACCATAGGAATACACTAAAAGCATCTGACATGTTTTTCAACTGTGCTATGTATTCTAGGTACTGTATGTAACAAATTAGCAGGGGACAAATCCTATAAAAAGTGTTTGTAAAAAATGTTTCAACATATTTCTGTTCAATTATTTAAGAATAAAATGAATTCATGATTTATGACAGTGAAAAGAATATCTTAACAAGAATATTAAACATTTCATTCATTTTAAAACACCATTACTTACCCTACAGTGAGTCTTAGCAGATGAAACAAGAGTAGGGTCATTTATGAACTGAAGTGCAGTGTGCAAAGTTCAATTTTGAACATATAGCATGTTTTTTTTTAACTTCATTACAGATTTTTTTCTCCCTGGAATTTCAGCATAATTGTGGCCACGTGGGAAGTAGTTTCCCCAGCAATTGTGCTTGATGAGTCAAAACGAATATAACTGCAAGTGCGTGTTTTTACAAATCGGATGCAAGTGGCAGGGATTATGTCATTTATGCCATGCAGCATTAAAATACCACTAGTGTGTTTTTGTTTTTGGTGCAAATCTGTGTGCCTATTGATGCAGTGCACTGTGGAAACCATGAAACTACCACAAAGTTCAGGATAGCAGTAAATCCAGTGTTCCACAGCATCGCTAGGTGAACTTGCACGTAATTCACTACACAGGAAAAATAGCACTGAGTGCAAACATCAAAAGGGCAAAGAGCATTTCTGCATAAAAGTACCTTTAATGAATGTTATAAATACAAGCAACATTTGCTTCCACTTTAGTGAGAGTGCAATAGCACTATTTACCATAAATTACCCTTATTTAGAAAAAATGCCTGCACCTATTGCATGTGTGCAGTCAAAGTAATAAATGCAATACACATGTCAGAGAGCAGATTTTATCCAAAACATACAAACACAAGCCTTTTTCTGGCCAAAAATGCTATTTACACTGTGATAGTTAGATAACATTCATGATCATACCATGTCAATTTGCTCTATCCATATAACCATTTACTCAGATACCACCTTCATCTAAATAAAACAACAATATTACAAAATACAAAAAAATTGGATGTGGAACAGGCCACTGCTTTATTACAATTTACAACTGATAACATTAACAATTTATATTAACAACAAAATCTCACTGTCATGTATAAATGATAATAAAACGTGCTAGCTGCTATGCTGTTATGTATAAATGATAATAAAACATGCTAGCTGCTACGCTGTTATGTATAAATGATAATAAAACAGCTATGAAACAGCTATGAACAAATGAGTAGGACACTCCACTCAAAACACTGAAAACCTAACAGGCTTCCTGTGTAAAAAATAGCGTGACCTGTGAAAGACTGTCATGTGATGTATGAATGCTGTAACCCAACATACTATACCTCCCCATAAACACAGACTTTTGTAACTCCAACTTGCAGTGCAGCAGTAAAGAGTGACTGAAGTTTATCACAGCACAAGTCACATGGCTGTGGCAACCTGGGAAACTAAGAACATCATGACTGGTCCTATGTTAAATTCTAAAATAAAATATAAAAAAAATCTGTTGTATGAAAGCCTAATGAAAGAAATTATATTTCTAAACAACTTCAATCTGTCTCTGGTGATTCTCACTTGTGAAACAAGGTCACAGAAGCCAGCTGATTAAGAGACCTGTGAAGAAGCATGCAAGTCTGACATCTATTACATTGTTTCAACAGACAGAACCAGCAGTTCTAAAAAGGATAGGAAAATACAGCTTTCAAAGGCAATTACATTTACAAACAGATTTAGAATTATTTAAAACATTTAATGAATATATATATATATATATATATATATATATATATATATATATATATATATATATATATATATATATATATTGGAAACTTGCTTAGAATAACATTTTCTTTTAACCTCTTTAAGAATGCATGGCAATTCCCCTAAACTCGCTTTTTGTAAAGATAACCATTTACTGGATGACAATAATCTTTTCACAAAGAAATACATCTGCTGATTATAACTGCCTCTTCCACATGATAAACATAAAAATAGAAAAGAGCCCTTCAAATAGAATGTTCCTCTCTTTCTCCCCAAAAGTATTCCCTTAAGACTTAAGATGACTCAGTCTTTCCTAAGTTCTAAGCTTTGGTGTCAGGTTCCTGTACACTGTACTTGATCCACGTCCCTTTCTCCCAAGGGGCATATTTTCCACCATTAGGCCTGGGAAACACTTAACAGTCTGTAGTTTTATTTTCCTTTAACTAGAACGCTTCCCATTTTCAGTTTAGCCTTTATAAAAACATAAGTAAAATGAGACATCAAAAGCTGTGATGCTCTTGTCCTGAGCTGTCAATCATCGACTGAAAAAAACCCGAGAAGTTTATACAGTCACCATTAATACAAGAAGGCATGTCCCAAAGCAGTTTTTATGTCAGTAATATTTCTAGGTTCCTTGTTTGGTGTGACAGGTATTGTTTATTTATTGTCTTTATTATCTGAACATACCCTAACTGAGGGTATTGAGTTTAAGAACTGAACCATTTAGGAGTCAAGAGTTACTCCTGGCCATCTCCAATTGGATGAACCAACGCACCTCAAACTGAACCTAACAAAAACTGAACTAATGTTCTTTCGCCTAAACCTGGTCCTCCCCCCTCCCCCTTTACTATCTCTATTGTTGGCACCCTCATCAACCCTGTCGATTCGGCGCATTGTTTGGGGGTGATCTTTGACTCCTGTCTCTCCTTCTCCGACCATATTAACACCACTGTCAAAACCTGTCACTTTTTCTTACGCAATATTGCTAAAATCCGTCCCTTTCTTTCTACTGCAACAGCTAGGCTGCTCATGCATGCTTTTATCCTATCCCGTCGTGACTACTGTAACCTGCAACTAACTGGCCTCCCTAACTCCCATCTTTCCCCCCTACAGTCTATATTAAATACTGCTGCCAGAATTCTCCTCCTCTCATCCAGGAGAGTTCAGGCCCTTCCCCTGCTAAAGTCCTTATCGTGGCTTCATATTAAACAAAGAATATCTTACAAACTCCCTCTCTTAACCTTCAAAGCCCTCCATTCGTCTGCTCCAAACTACATCTCTTCTCTTGTGTCTCTGTACGTTCCTGGCTGACTCCTTCATTTCCCGCAGAGCAACCGCTTGGTTGCGCCCCCCACTACTACTGCTGTCTCCTGCCTTAAACCTTTCTGCCTTGCTGCCCCCTACATTTGGAATGCCCTCCCTGATTTCCTCCGGAGAGAATCCTCCCCCAGTCTTTTTAAAACTAAACTTAAACTCACCCAGCACCTGATCTGGGAACCAGCACTTAAATTGTAGTGTCACCCACTGTGACCTACAGCTCTTATATTTGCCTATTTGTGTCTGTAAGTTACCCTCCCATATAGATTGTAAGCTCTATGGGGCAGGGACCTCCATACTCTTGTGTCTTTGCCTCTTAACTTGTTGCAACTGTATTTATCTTGTATTTATCTGTATTTATTGTTATACTTTGTATTTATCCATTATTATCTTAATAACCCCCTGTTTGTATTAATGTATTCTACTGTACAGCGCTGCCTACATAAGTAGCGCTACATACTGCCATCAGAAATGCTGATTCCCATGTCAAAATTCTTCTTTCCCCTGTATCTAGTATAAATAAATTTAAAGCAACTGGACTTGTTTGGTAATCATTGAACACGTTTCACTACTCATCCGAGCAGCTTCTTCAGTTTCCCCTGCTTTCTAGTCTCAATCGCTGGGAACAGGGACTTTAGCTCCACAAATTATTGTGCCCTACTGTTTTCTCGATTGCAAATATATGTAAGGGAGGCTTTATGAAATATTTTTCTGAGAGCACATGGATTTTTTTATTCTTCCCACAGTTGTTAACTTTGATGGCTGTGGCAGCTTAGATGGCTAGTCTAAATCCTATTGGCACTTAAAGCAATGTTGAGCTTAGTAGCTGCTGTCAATAATTTTTTAACTATAGAAAACTGCAGACCTCATCTCTTAGACATCTTAGATATTTTCTCATTATAAACTGATAAATATCTTTGATTTTTTGGCATCTATATTAACAAATGTTGGTTTCTAAGGAATTTAATTTCAGTCTGCTCAAATTCCTACTGGCCTGTAAGAATTTTGTTTCTAATAGTTTACAAAGAGTTTTCTAAACTCCCAAATATTCAATATAGCAAGGATAGTAAACCAATTTGAATAAACTTAAAATTTTACCAAACTCAAATGTTTATTTATGAAAAGTTTTAATATAATTAATTGAATTAAACCGTGAAAAAAACCTTAAATCCACCAAATTTGCATTCTGCTGATCATTTTCAATGTATACATTTTGCCTAGGACAACTCTCATTGACTTTTACATGAACGTACAAGCTTTTAGATGCACATTTTTTAAATTAGAGTTTTGAAACCATAATTCGAATCACAGAAAATATTTGAATGTTGTATGGATAGGCTGTTAAATTGCCCAAGCTTGTCTTAATCTTGGTGGGATAATATACTTGATGCCAAGTTTTTTTGCTAATAGTTTATCAGCTTTCTTACATTTTGTATAAAATTTCTGATTAGCTCATCTGGTGTATCTGTTCACAAAGCTGTAATGCTTTTAATTTTGTGGTTAGATCACCGGTTTGATGAGGAATGACAGGAGAATGGCCATGACAGGAGTAGGGCTTGTTTTGTGAGTTTCTTCTAGGTTTAAAAGTTGTTGCCCACATCCGTGGTGGGCAAGTTATTTGAAGGCTTGTTAAGGGATCACATACAAAATTATGTACTGGAGAATGCCATTATGAGCAGTAATCAGCATGGCTTTATGAAGAACAGGTCATGTCAGACCAATTTAATTGCTTTTTATGATGAGGTAAGTAAGAAGCTGGACAGTGGGGGTGCAGTTGATATAATCTATTTGGATTTTGCCAAAGCATTTAATACCGTTCCCCACAAACGACTGCTTTCTAAACTAAGGTCTATTGGTCTTAGTGAAGTCGTTTGCATGTGGATAGAAAACTGGCTACAGGATCAGGTACAGAGGGTGGTTGTTAATGGTACATTCTCTACTTGGAATAAGGTTCTCAATGGGGTCCCTCAGGGTTCTGTACTGGGTCCACTTTTGTTTAACTTATTCATAAATGACTTGGGGGAGGTGTTAAAGGTAATGTATCAGTGTTTGCAGATGAAACAAAACTCTGCAGACCAGTCAATTCTATCCAGGATGTGGCATCCATGCAGCAGGATCTTGACCAACTGGCAATCTGGGCGGCTAAGTGGCAGATGAGACTTAATGTGGATAAATGTAAGGCCATGCACCTGGGATGTAAAAATATGCAGCCACTTATACCCTTAATGGGACTGCACTAGGCAAATCCATAATGGAGAAGGACCTTGGAGTCCTTGTAGATAATAAACTTGGCTGTAGCAAGCAATGCCAGGCAGCAGCTGCAAGGGCAAACAAGGGTTTGAGCTGTATTAAAAGGGGTATAGATTCACGGGAGGAGGGGGTTATTCTTCCCCTTTACAGAGCGCTGGTAAGGCCCCATCTAGAATATGCTGTCCAGTTCTGGTCTCCAGTACTCAAATGGGACATGATTGAGTTAGAGAAGGTCCAGAGAAGGGCAACTAAGTTGGTAAAGGGTATGGAAAGCCTCAGTTATGAAGAAAGACTGGCCAAGTTGGGTCTGTTTACACTGGAGAAGAGGCGTTTAAGAGGTGACATGATAACTATGTATAAATATTTAAGGGGATCATATAATAACCTCTCTAATGTTTTATTTACCAGTAGGTCCTTCCAACGGACACGAGGGCACCCACTCCGTTTAGAAGAAGGGAGGTTCTGTTTAAATATTCGGAAAGGATTTTTTACTGTGAGAGCTGTGAAGTTGTGGAATTCCTTCCCTGAATCAATCGTGCTGGCTGATACATTATATAACTTTAAGAAGGGGCTGGATGGATTCTTAGCAAGTGAGGGAATACAGGGTTATGGGAGATAACTCTCAGTACAAGTGAGGGAATACAGGGTTATGGGAGATAGCTCTCAGTACAAGTGAGGGAATACAGGGTTATGGGAGATAGCTCTCAGTACAAGTGAGGGAATACAGGGGAGATAGCTCTTAGTACAAGTTGATCCAGGGACTGGTCCGATTGCCATCTTGGAGTCAGGAAGGAATTTCTTCCCCTCTGAGCAAATTAGAGAGGCTTCAGATGGGGTTTTTTGACTTCCTCTGGATCAACTAGAAGTTAGGCAAGTTATATATAGGCATTATGGTTGAACATGATGGAGGTATGTCTTTTTTCAACCCAACTTACTATGTTACTATGTTATTATGTTGAGTTAGATGTGTTAATTTCTGTGTCAACAGCAAGTATCAATTCATCTTGCTGATGCAACAAAATTTTGACTTTTGTTGCATAATAACACACTAACCTTATTAATATATCCTTCAGTTCCCCTACTAGAATTAAAAATCTGCTCTGTATGTCAGGAATTTGTTTGATGGGATGGAAGTGAAGCCCCTTTTGGAAGCAAATGGCTACTCCTTTGATTTTAAAGAATGGAGTATGTGCGGAGAAATGTGTTTCTTGGACTAATTGGCATGAAGTCTGTGATAGTGGTTGAGCACGTGCTTATTTATGTGGAGAATTAATACCCTGGGTATTGTGGGAGACCAATTTAAGTAAAGAAATCAAGGAAAAATACAGTATACTGTATGTTTGATATATGTTGTGTGTTCACCCAGGAGAACCTTATAATGGTATCTGGGGTCAAGGGAAAACAAAAGGCCCAACATTGTGTGGACTCAGCAATTGAAATATTGGATTTGGGTGCCAGGCCACAAACCTATAGCCAAGGGTAGTGGATCAAACCATTTTCACAAAGATATAAGCAAGCACTCCAAAAAGGTTTACATATAAAAAAACCTTTCATGTTTTGTGCTACAAGATACTTAATCATAGACTATAGCCCAGTTCTAGCAAACTTGATGGCTTTTACAGCTTGTTATTAATACACTGCATATATAGTGTCTCTATCTAATTTCACAGATGTCTAATAGATGCTGACTTCATTATATCTTCTATAGGTTGTCCACACTTCATGTTTACACGCACTGTCATTAGTTCTAATCCTTGAAGCTTACAAGAAAACAGCTGAAGACCATATCAGGTTCTTGTACTTTAACTCCTATGGGAGTTTAACTGTTTTCTAATAAATGAATATCAGTCATTCTTGTATTATGAAACTAGTTCAAACTAACAATTTGCTGATATCTCTACAGATGTTGTGTGTAAAAAGCAACTTCCTAGTTGTACAGAACAGTTGAATAAAACTTTGATAGTACTCCAAAATTTTAGTCTGTGTAACAAAAAGATCCCTAGCAATTATGAGAAATTAATATCTGGAAATGTACTTTTTCTGGAACCTAATGATAAAGGAAACTGAGTAAAATCAAACTTGCAAACCCATACATTTTGTTCAGCATGTATATTCTAGATACCCTGTTGAAGTACCACTTGATAGTTTGTCATTGCATTCTTTGGAAGCTCTCCATTCCTCCCAGAGCAAGATCTGACTGTGAACCTGGCTGAAAATTACACTGAGGCAGGACGTTGGATGACCTCCTTTTAAAGAAGACTGTTACCTTGTGTCAACACCTGTAACCTGAGTACAGAGAGTGAACATGCCAGCCCTTGTCATGTCCGTTCCACAGATTTTTTTTTAGCTACTGCTCAACATAAAAATAATATGATGCCTTATGAACAAACACATTTATAATAATGGTTTGTGTATTTTCAGGTTGTGCCTCTGAAATATAAATAGGGCCTCTCTGGACAGGAAACATTTATTTAACCAGTATAAAAAAATTAAATGAAAGAAAAATATGTATTGATATATAAAGTTTTTTTACATACCACTAGGTACCTACCACAAGGAGATTTTAGGATGTGGTTGTGGTTAATGCTTGACATGTAATTGTTGACATGTAATTGTTTCCCATTTACTCTAGTTTAATCTCACTATTGTAATAACTACTGTATATCCTCCCTGTCTAAACATGAAAAGACAAAAATAAATCTTACATATCAAATATGCATTGTGTAAACCTTGGACCACTGCATAAACCCAGGCAGATAAAAACCAGCCTGCCTGACATCTGCCTGTACATTTCATGATCATAGTAGTTCATAGTGGTACACAATACTCACTTTCATCCAATAATGCAGTAGTGTTGCCCCCAATTCCCCCAAACCCAATGGTCCTTACACAATATTACATATAGATTGTGCCTGTGGCAATATCAAGTTGTCTGTGAATAAACATGAGGGTGTCTTACAATGGTTGCACAATACAGACATCTACACAAAGTAGGTCATTACATTGACAATAACCATAAAATGAAAAATGGTTAGGAATTAAGTTTATCTGCTTTCTGTGCACCTCCATTGACTACCAGTACCATATCTGTGTACGTAGTATAATAGGAAAGATCTTTAAGTCCACTAACCCAGAGAAACCAGTATAAATGCTTGCCTCTGCACTAGACTAATGAAATCTAATTCATAATTTACTGGCATGGATTACATGATCTGCCAAACTTTGCCAATACTATCAATATATACTAATCAGACCACCTTGTGAAGAAGAAATGAATAAGGAATAATATACTGGACTCTTTAAAGAAAATACTAAGATTTAACTTGTGCCTGATGGATGTGTTTGTCAATCAGCAATTTTTGTTGAGTTTCAGCAATTCTCTCTTTATTGTAATGATACAGTATATATGAGCTATAAGCTACTGTTTATAACACGACCCCTACATTTCCCAAAAGGGTAAGCAGATTTAGTAATTAGTAATTTATACAACAACGGGGCAATGCAAGTAAGAACTAAGCCCATTAACATTTGCATAAATTATAAAATTGCGTAACTGTCACGACTAAGCAGGAAACGTCACTGGAAGAAGTCGTTGAGGAAGGACCTCTCCTACACCTCCCACTAAGGAACACAGCCGCTGGGGATGAAACAGGACTGGAGCCAAGTGAAGGAGTGGCAGGAGTGCCGAACCAGGCGTCTTAGGCAAAAACGGAAGGCAATCGGATGGTCAGGCAGGCAATAGGTCGGTACAGGCAGCAGGATAATACATGTCTTTTAAACTTTATTTTAGTAAGTCTAGCATCTAGATTTTTTGTAGAGAACTGTTTATGTATGTAGTTATAAGTGCAAAAAAAACTGAAATGTAAATATTTGTTATCTAAAAGCTTGCAAGTTTCAATGGGAGTTGTCCTCGGCAAAGTCAAGCCATATTTTCAAATCGAGATTAAGTTTTCAAATTTTATTTGAGTTTGTAGACTCAAAAATTCAACATATCAGTGACGGGAAAGAAGTGGGGATGACGTCATCATGCGTCACCAAGTTGAGACTGCATACCAAGGAGAGAAACACAAACATATACAATCCAAAATTAAACTCAAAGTAAAACAACATAAGTGCCCCATATCTAAGTATCCAGCGTGAAACATTGTTGTGGGCTAGGCATTCAGAGCTAAAGTAACTGTTGCAGACGCACCGAATATCGTACAAAACAATATTGGTGCGTGTATGTCCAGCTTTACTCGTGAGCCACAGTCAAATGTAAAAAGACTTGGAGAGCAACACAAGCATCATAAAGGTTCATGGAGGTGCCAAATAAGGGCTAAGATTGGCTATTAGGCAGCCTCTATGTACACTATTGGCTTTATTTGGTAGTAAATCTTGTTTTTCTTCAACCTACACTTGCCAGGAATTCAAAAATAACTACCTGGTTTGGGGGCACTGAGAGCAGCATCCAAGGTGTTAGTGAGCAACATGTTGTCCCCGAGCCAATACTTAGATATTGGGCACTTGTGTTGTTTTACGTTGAGTTTAATTTTGGATTGTATATTTTTGTGTTGTTTCTCTCCTTGGTATGCAGTCTCAACTTGGTAACGCATGATGACATCATCCCCAGTTATTTCCCGTTACTGATATGTTGAATTTTCAAGTCTACAAACTCGGGGATCACTGAGAGTGCTATTCTGAGAGAATTTGCAATTGGTCTTCATTTGTTATTATTTGTGTTTTTTGACTTATTTAGCTGTTTGTTTAGCAGCTCTCCAGTTAAGAATTTCAGCAACTATCTGGTAGCTAGGGTCCAAATTAAATGAGAGACTGGTATATAAATAGGAAAGGGCCTGAATAGAAAAAATAACTTGGAAGAAGTAACAATAATAATTTAAAAACAATCCAAAATAAATAATGAAGACCAATGAAAAGGTTGGTTAGACTTAGACAAAACGTTCGAATAACGAATAAAAACCAGGAGAACTGCAAACTGACAGAGAATGGTACAGTGTGACTGTTGAATACTTTAATTCTGAGTATATCAATGGTACTATATCACCATTTAAAGTATTATACACATTGCATTAGAGAAATTATCATATTTCTAGCTCTCCATTGCAACATGATTGCTCTGTTCCTAACAGCTTATGGAACTGCATACTTTAATAGGTTAGTGCGTCAGTTTCTTTCATCTTCTGCCCATCTGACATACAGTCTCTGTCTCACATTTTAGTATGGCTGATTAATGACGCCCCCCATAACTTATACCAGGCACTTAGTTATTATATAACATGTATTTCTTGGAAGCAGTACTAAAGATATTGTAATCTTGCTTTAGTTATATTGCTCATTCGTACTGGCTCAGGATATGTTTTTTCTTCTTTTTTTTCTATATTATTTTATTACTATCTTTTAAAACACTCACAAAATCCAGGGACTTTCAGTTATCCAACAATGGCATTGCTATTATTGCTGTATTAAGAAAATATGGAATTAAATATTTCCTAGTTATTATACTGGAGGGTTATTAGATTCTTTAACCTGACTAACAGGAAAGCAGAGCTTAGTTTGGTTTACTTTATAGATAAAGGTTTATAGAGTTCCTATGGTTCTTTGGGAAAATGAAAAGCTGCCATTCTATACTTTTATTAAAGAAAATAATAATAATGTAGTCGAAATAAACTCCAAAATGATTGCTTAAAGAGCTGCAAACCACATAGCAATGATTTATTAAAAAATAGAAATTCAGCCTGTACTTCAATTTCTTATGGACTTTAACAACAATAGATATTAGTATTTACAAAAGACCCCGCACATGAGTCAGCAGGATCCTTAGATTCTGCCAGGCTGCCTGTACTTGACTTACAATAAATTACATGTAAACCCCCACAAAAAAATGTAATCTGTGAACAGCTTTGAAATCTTTAAACACCTGGCACTGTGGTTGTTCAAAGCTTAATAGTAAAGGTGGCCATACACGAGCCGATTTTTTACTTTCAAACGATCCAAAATTATTGTTAACTTATCGTATATTTTATAGTTGCAGGGTTCGCCAGTATGTGAACGCTACATATTACATAACCTTTAATAAAACATGTTTTTGGATAGTGTAGCAAGTTGCAACTATTTCCAAAATGCTGGCAAAACTTCCTAGAACTACTGGTAGAGTAGGTATGTCACAAACAGGGGCATGGGGCAGGCAGGAGTATGGCACACACAGAGCATAGGGCAGACAGGGGTGTGGCTACAGTCTGCCTAAGGTGTGAAGGGGTGAAAAATGTAGGGTGATCACAAGGCCTTCAGGTGTGACCATTGCAGGGGCTACAGAAAAAACCTGTTGTGTGAACAATGTAGGCACCATTAATCTCATAATCTCTTTACTGATACTGAATATAATACTGAATACTAAGACAATTGTGAGTGCAGCTCTCTGCTTGGGATCCATAAACGAAGCCATTGCACACATCGTTTGTTGTTCGCCTCACACGAAAGAACTTTCGGCCACAAATGCCCACCGATGAAGAGTGTTTTACGTCCTGTTTCCTGTAAATACTGCTTTCGCCACGATATCGGATAATACGTAGATGTATGATCTTTCTGTATTTTATGTCAACGATACAATGACATCTTTTCAAATAATCGTTGTCCTTGGATGGCATATCGTATGGCAAACCGATTGTCAAACGATCATGTACCAATTAGATTGTTCATCGCAGAACGAGTGAAATCAGCTTGTGTATGGCCACCTTTAAGGAATAGTTCAGTGTAAGAATGAAACTGGGTTTTCAATATATTTAGTTGGGCAAATAATGGCCAGAACTCTACTTTCAGCTCTCTAAGCTGTTAGCAGTCAGTAGCCAATCAGTGACTTGAGGGGGGGCATGGGGGCATATGGGACACTGTTCAGTTAGTTTGCATTTGAATCTGACCTGCGTGCTCACAAACTAACATGTATGTCTCATGTGCCCCCCCCCCCTAAAGTCACTGACTAACTAAGAGGTTAGAGAGCTGTAAGCAGGAAGTAGAGTTCTGGCTATTATGTTAGACATCTGCTTCACTCACTGGCTACTGAGCATGCTCACTTCTAAGCTCAGACTACTGAACACACCACCTCCAGTCTAGTCGTCAATGAAGAGATGGCATTGCAGAAAAAAGTAAGGTCTGTCTGTGTGAGTCTACTTTCCTGATTGCATGAACTTTACACTGAATACGGGTCTTTGAAAACATGATGACTAATGATGTACATGTCCTTTAAGTAAGTTCAAAGATTAATTAGGACATGTTCAAGTGTTCAACTTTAACACTCAGTCCTGTGCCGAATCAGTTCAGAATGCAATATAGAAAGGGTGTTTGTGTTGTTATCAAGAAAAACAAAAACTGTGAACTCTAACCCGAAAGAGCGTGAGGTCTAAGCACACCATTTACCAAGTCATCAAGATGCTGCTATGTGCATTTATGATGTTGGATCATATATACAGAATTAGACACAGATTCTACACAGGAAAAAGTAATTCTTAATGTAGGTATAAAGGTCTATGTTAGGTTTAGCAATACATTATTTGGATGCTTATCAAACACACATATAGATATACTGTATGCATTTTATTTACACACCCAGGAGGTTTCATTTATTAAGAAAGCCTAATAGAAGAAATATGAGGCTGGAGATAAGAAGCCAGTGAACATTCCCAGATCAAGCTAAAGTTTGACAATATCCAGCTGTGTGTCTGTTTGTCTTGTATAGGAGGTACAATTTATTTAATGCTGACAAGATTATAAGGCATATGTTGCCCAACTGTCCTAATGATGGTTTACAAAATTATAGAACAGATATAGGCAGATTTCATTGTATATCTTATGCTACAGCTCTACAGCTCTCTGTTTATTCAAACTGAAAATGATGTATTAGAGTGACCTAGGTAACAATAAAAAAATCATTACACAAAAGCAATATATGCAGTCTTCTTTATTAATGGTGTTCCTTGTCAGGTTAATGTCATGTATTTGCTTGTTAGCCATAGTAAAAAAAGATTTACTACTCCTATAACAATTACATTGTCACAGTTTGCCAAAATATGACATTCAATTGATCAACAGCTTAAGAAAGGGATAATGTTTGCTCCATACATTATTATATATTTATTTATACAGATGTCCTGTCGTCCTCTAGTTTTAGCCCTAGGTAAGCCTCCCAGCTACAAGTAGAAGGTAGAAGGGGTGCTGGGTTGGGGTAAAGAAAGTTTAGGGAAAAAGAACATAAGGTTTACCAGTTCAAGGTTTTAGGAAAAACATTCTAAAGTAAAAAGAGGGTTTCTGAGGATTTATAAATTGATAAATTATGGAGATATTGGGCATAATGTAATTCAAGTAAATAACTTTGCATCAGTACCTAGTAACCCATATCAGCTAACCATTGGGTAGCATTTACTGGTCACCTGGTTAAAGACAAACACTGATTTGTCCTATGTTTACTTCATATGAAGCAAACTTTGCAAATATATTTATTTTCTCCTAAGTCTTAAAGAGCCTACCATGCAAGGGTTCGGTGTCAGCCTCTGCTAACACTGCCTCTTTTTGTTGCCACATGTCAAATAGTTTTTGTTGCCATAAGAGGCAAATAGGGAATCTTATTACCTCAGCATAGCTTGCTACATCTACTTAAATATTCATATGCATGGGACTTTTTACTTTTTATCAGGTCAGCTCCAAAGGACTCATCGATTAATCATGGGGCAACATGTAAAGAGCAAAAATGACTTGGCCAATCATATAACAATTGGTGTATCAATATAGAGTGCACTCAATTAGAGACAGGCTGAATCTAATCAGAGACAAATGGTCCATATTTCAGGAAGGCTTACTTTCTACATATAGGAAATATATAAATATGTTAATCTGCATTTAAAGATGACTATGATGTCAGGAATTCTTTATTTAGGGAAACATAAGGAAACTAATATATCATCTTTACTGGATACAATGTTTCATTGAAAATGTTTCAATTAAAAGCACATTCTTTAAGTCCATAGGCCCAGATGGGTTTCATTGAAAGAATTAAAAGAGCTTAGTTTTGTACTTGTGGCTGAGCTAGTAGAGCTTTGTAATGACCCCTTGCTGACAGGAATGATTTCATTTAGGGCCCTTACACATGGGTGTTTAAACCTGCTTGTCCCTGTTTTGGATCTCCCCTGCATTCCATCAAATTGTGTTCTACCTGCGATGGTGCTTGGATGCACTGAATCAGTACAGTCAGATCCAGAAGAATATGCTGCTTTTCTGCCGGCATTTCCCTGTGGTGGACCACAGGAGAGAACCAGGGGAATGTGGGTTTGTACATCCCTGTGTAAGGGCCCTTTATTGGAAATGGGTGTGTTTCATATAATTTCACATAAACACTTTAAGAAAATTTCACCTGTTTTCTTAAAGTGTTTATGTGAAATTATATGAAACACACCCATTTCCAATAAAGGGCCCTTACACAGGGATGTACAAACCCACATTCCCCTGGTTCTCTCCTGTGGTTCTAAATGCTTACATGATAAAAAAAACAGCATAGGTGTACTGCTGGTGCCATATTATGTCAGACTAAGTGACTAATCATTTTTGAATACAATTTTCAGAACTGTATTTGAGGCATAAAAATAGTAATGACAGTTGTATGTAAGGTGAATATACTGAGTAATAATAGTAGATGGTGACAGTAACATATCAGTGCTGCCCCACCTGGGACTCAGATGATGTTAAGGATTAGAGTTTTGCCATCTGCATTATACTAAAAGTAAGTCCGAAAGCAAGCACATATTGAAATCTATAGGACAGCGGTGTAGCCCTTCCTGATGCTCCTAGTTTGCCCCAAGGCAGTAATGCGTTATCCAGATCCAAGTTCCAAATTATGGGAAGGCCAACTTCCTAGACTCCATTATAAACTGTAATAATAAAACAGTACCTTGTACTTGTTCCCAACAAAGATATA
Organism: Xenopus tropicalis; assembly: GCF_000004195.4. Lineage (NCBI taxonomy): Eukaryota > Metazoa > Chordata > Amphibia > Anura > Pipidae > Xenopus > Xenopus tropicalis. Next base: position 50,345,896 of record NC_030678.2, on the reverse strand, counting down.
ATTAATCCTTATTGAAAGTCCAACAGTCCTGTTGGGTTTATTTAATGTTGAAATGATTTTTTAGTAGACTTAGGGGCACTTTTATCAAGGAACGATTTTCGTACCTTTAAAAAGCACAATTCCAAAAATCGTATCAAATGTGATTTTTTTGTTTCGTGCTTTTTAAATTTGTATCTGGAAATATGAAAATATCGTACAATATCGTAAAAGTACAAATTTTTCGTATCCGAATGATTGTAAACGGCAGAAAGACCTTTCTGACTTTGATCCTTCAGTGCATGATTTTGGAAGCCTCCCATAGGACTCAATGGCACTCTGCAGCTCCAACCTGGCCCAAGGAAAGTCTCCCATAGGGCTCAATGGCACTCTGCAGCTCCAACCTGGCCCAAGGAAAGTCTCCCATAGGGCTCAATGGCACTCTGCAGCTCCAACCTGGCCCAAGGAAAGTCTCCCATAGGGCTCAATGGCACTCTGCAGCTCCAACCTGGCCCAAGGAAAGTCTCCCATAGGGCTCAATGGCACTCTGCAGCTCCAACCCGGCCCAAGGAAAGTCTCCCATAGGGCTCAATGGCACTCTGCAGCTCCAACCTGGCCCAAGGAAAGTCTCCCATAGGGCTCAATGGCACTCTGCAGCTCCAACCTGGCCCAAGGAAAGTCACAATACTGTAGCTTGAATGAATTCGAAACTTTCGTACTCTTTGCGACAAATACATTTCTGTTGCACAAATTGACGCGGTTTTTGTCGCAAAGTACGAAAAAGTTGCGCAAATGTACAAAAAAATGTTTTTGTATTCGGACCTGTCATACTTGTGCCCCTGTGGGTATGGAAATTCAAATTATGGAAAGATGCCTTATCTGGAAAACCCCTGGTCCCGCTCATTCTGGATAACAAGTCCCATACCTGTACCATTTAGATATAATCTGGTATATCAGGTTACTGCTTTAAAACATGGTGCAACACTAATATTGTAATTCAGGGACTATTGGGGTTCTGTACAGCCCTGGAAATAATGACGTTGTCATTAATTGGCAGTGAAGGAAGGCTACTGAAAAAGGATAAACAAAACTTGTGCCCCCCAACTTTGCAGCAAAAGAAAGCAAAAAAACAGGTAAAAATTCACAGTATTTACACTATGGGAAGTAGTGAAGAAAATAAGAGAGGATGGTGTTTAGGCAAGAACTAAAGCACACCTGGTAAAAGTAAAGACTCATCATTCACATTGACACATGGCTTGTTGCTTGATAGAAGTGGTAATAGACATATCTAGTATGCTCATATCTAACCATTTGTCAGGGTGTTGCCAAAATAAGAGAACACACCCATGAATGCAGTATATACCAAGAGTGGAATGTGAATATGCTTCCATATATTATTTTTATTAGTCCTTTTTTGTAAAGTGCCAATATGTTCCACAGCACAGAAAATGTACCATATACATCATAGATCATATACATCTGCCAAATTATATAGGAAATAACCCCATACCCCATATTGTAAAATATAAGAATATTATAAGTCACCAAGGAGTTCCATAACCAATAGAAGAAATAGGCTGAAGGCCAATGTCGGGGAACTCCAAGGTGCCTTCTAATAGCTGAGGTGACTTTTAATAGCTTGGGTCAGAATGTGGACAGAATTTATTATAAAACATGTATTTTTTATGCAACGAGAACAGCAATGCTTTCTATAGTAGGTTCCCAAAGTACCCATTTTTAGTTTGTATCTACAAATCCCAAAGGCACAGCAGTTATGTAACTTTTGTGATGCTTGGCTCAAACCTATTGTTTTTGCTTGTCAAATCCCACATAACAAATGCCGAAATGAAAAAGTACCATTTTGATCTTTTAGGAAACAGCTGTTTAAATAAAAGAAAATAATAATAATAAAGCACTCTCTTTAACTAAGCCACTTAGACATTTTGTCTCTAAATATTTCCCAGGCAGTGGACAAACTGCAATGCTAACAGGACACTTGGGAAACTAGATATCCCCTTTTTACATTTTTATATAATGGTAATAACTACAGCGATTAGCTAATGTCTTCTGCAATTTAGCATTACTTCATTCCATTCACAGCTGTCAATTTCACAGAGCACAAACAACAATTAAAACACATATTGTGTGGTTTCATGGTCGCATGTTGGTTGTGCCTGCTTCATGCTGCAAGAGAAGTGTTTAAAAAGGGACACACTGCAGGCAAGATAAACAATAGCCTTAGTGCCATAACAGATAATGCTAAATACATAACATGATTATGGCAATCTTTGTTTAATGTATAAGGTTCCCCAACTCTAGATCTCAGGATATAAGGCACCCACAATCCTGACACTTTCCTTGGCTGCATCGTCTCCCTTACATTTCATGTCATTTGCTTGATCCACCAATGTGGCTTTGGTAAGGAACAATAACCTCTGTAGAGAAAGCTAACTGGAACCAAAAACACTATGAATTTGTCAAGCTGCATAGTTTAGCTTTGTTTTACAGACTATAGCCCCAAATGTAAAAAACGACCCTGAGTTTACTCAGGTCTGGTCACCCATACCATCAAATAAGATGTTTGTTTTTAAACATCTAACCATTAAATGCTACCTGCTTATTGGTTGGTATGGGTTACTAGAGCATTTGAACATTTTTATTACATTACCCCATTTATATCTTGTCTACGTATTTAATATTTTAAACTATTACACATAAAAACAAATAAAACATTAAATTATTAAATACATAGAATGCTTATATGCAAAAAAAAGTGTTGTGGTATGATTTTTCGGGGGTGTAAGCAGTGTAAATTTGTACATATTGCTTTGAACATCAGCCAAAAACCTCTGTCTTGATCTGTCATTGAACCTACAAAATATTTTATTGCATTGCAGTTGGTTTCCTCTTTTTGCTTTTTGTCAAACTGTAGACAAGCTTTGACAAGGTTCTTTTTTCATTAATGGCTTCTTTTGGGTGAACCTGCTTTACAGGTCACTGTTGTGCAGAGATCTTGATATGGTTGACACATACATGCCTAGCCATATTGTAAGGTGCCTAGCCATATTGTTAGCTGTAAACCTATTTTGGCTAGTATTTGCCAAAGTCCAGCTAGTGAGCATGGGCACATGTGACTCAAACATGCAGGATAGGCCTTCGCAAATGGGAAGAAATGCACTAATGAGATGTTGCTGAACTGCAACTCTCCACTGCCAAAAGTGTAAATGCTGGTATTATGGAGGCCAGAAGTTCTTTTGCAATGAGCTAGAACTTGGTTTATTGATGGAATGGACAGCATATGCAGAGATAATACTCACAGAACTGAGTTATAGTTGTACAGTGTCAGATGAAGTTGCAATATAAGCAGAATTGTGTAGCACAACAGTGGAGACAGATGAGGGATAATAGACAGGGAGTTCACCTTTACTGGCCCGGATCTTTTACTGGCCCCACAGCCAACTGTGGTTCAGGGTTTAGAAATAGCCTGAATCCTATGTCTGAACTGTGGTCCCTACAATAAGGCAGCAGAGCCTTGGGTGTATTAAACACACAAAATTATCTTTTGGTGGAGCACACGGCTGCTCTTGCTAAATAACCCTGAGCTAAGTCACACTCCAAGAGCATGCTATGACAGAGTCTAATCCTGCAAATAACTTCACCTCATTCACGGGGTCCCTGATCCCCAACTTGAGTCACTAATAGGATGGCTTCCTCTAGGGCACAGGCTTCTGGGCCTAGTTGGGTCCCAGGCTTAATGGAACACCACCTTCTGCTGGTGAGAGGAAGGCCAAAGAGGAAGTGCCCACACCCTGCATACCACTATATTACAGTGTGCAGGAAGTGGTCATCCTATCTAGGGGCCAATAAGCGCACAGATGCAGATATCTAAAGTTGAAACACATCATTCTGTATAGTAACAGCAAACTAGAGTAGGTATAACACCATAAGGAGTGTTAACCCTATGGGTCCCTATATTCCAATAGTATAAAAAATGTGTGGTGCAAAATACAGGTCATAAAGAACCTTGTTTGAGTCTACAAAAAAACTGAAAAAGAAGATTTCTTTCAGCGGGACAACTGTTGCCAACAACAGGCCAAAATAACAATACAGTGGCTCAGTCACAAGGAGGTTCTCAACACCACTTAGAACCTGTGGCACAATTTTAATATCACCCATGCAACCTGAACAAAATAGAGAAAAAAATACTTAAATGAATGGGCCAAAGCTGGTTTGTACTAACCCTAAGACTTGCAGCATTAAGTACAACCAGATGGTTCTAAAAGTATTTACTTGGGGATATCTGATTTTTGTTTAGCATTTGTGTCACAATAAAACATATTTTCTTGTTTCAACATGTTCAGTATGTTATGTACATTAAATTGTAAAAATCCCAACAAACTCCATTTTAATTTCAGCTTATAGCACAGCAAAATGTGTGAAAATCTGATTGGGGTGTATAATGATGGGTATTGATGACCCCGTTTAGTATCATTAGGAATGGAGATGAGATGATCTGTCCTTGAAAAATTTGCAAACTGCGCTAAAATTTGGGAAACAATGAACATTCATATGCATAGCCATATTTTTTGCTGCAACTTTTATCTGTGCCTACTTTTTTTTTTATAACTTTTCTTTGCAGAATACATTGGAGTCCCCTAACTGACCCTTATGCATCTCTTGGTTCATCAGCCCTTCGTTTTGTATATAAGTTCAAAGAGGAACAAATAATTTTCAGCTTCCTAGACCAAATGATCTGGCTTTATACCATATTTTAGCAGAATGCCCCACTTATGTACACAGACACTCCCCTGGAACCTTTAATTAAAAGAGAACTAAACCATAAACATTAATATGCCTAAAAATGCCATATTTTAATACTGTACTTTCTGCACCAGCCTAAAGTTTCAACCTCTCAATAGCAGCAATGATCCAGGATTTCAAACTTATCACAGGAGCTCCCCATCTTGGAAAGTATCTGCGACACTCACATACTCAGTGGGCTCTGAGCAGCTGTTGAGAAGCTAAGCTTAGGGGTTGTCGCAAATTATCAAGGAGAAAATGAGGTTGGACTGTAACATATGCTGATACTACAGGGCTAATTATTAAATTCTGATGCTAATTGGACTGGTTTCTGAACTGCCATGTTGTAATAATCTGTATTAATTACTAGTCAGCCTTATATTGTGACATTTATATTCTGTATATACAGTATATTGTGAGTCAGTCCCTGAGCTCAGTAACTAACAGGAACAGAGCATGTGGAGGGAATCAGCAGAAAAGAAGATGGGGGGCTACTGGGGCATCTTTGGAGGCACAGATCTTCCCTGCTAAGGGGCTGGGGTTGCCTTGGGCTGGTACAGAAGCCCAAAACATAATGTATAACATTCCTGCCCAACTTTGTTAGGCATTAATTCTCCTTTAAGTGTAGGGTGACCAGATCACTTGAAAATTCAAAGACATGTCTAATAAATACATGTTGCAGGGCAGCACTGATTATATTAAAATAAACTGCAATCAGTTCAGCCCTGCTAGCTGGATTTTCTTGACCTGCATTTTCAAGTGATCTGGTCACCCTAATTTAGAGTCCCTCTATTTCCTAATAACAAATGAGCCCTGATAATTTACAATTTTAGAGCACTATCGTCATGATACACCTATACATAAATTTGTTCGATTTGGTCTATTAAAAATATATTAATGGAAAACTCCCCAGCACTCTCTGGCCCTTCTGAAATGTATTCAGGCCTGCTTTTTGTATTCCCCTGACGAAGACCCTCCATTTCTGGTGGGGGTCTAAGTGCGTTGGGGTTTTTCAAGTAAATAAGTAAGGAAAACATTTTGTACAGTATTTGGGGATCTCACAGGGGACCCCTTCAGTGAGCACCCACCTTATTGGTTCTAATATTGAAGGTGTGCATCGCCAAATATTGAATACTGTTGCACAGTGTCTACTGAGGGATCGGCACCCTCCAATCTAAACTATAATGCATATAAACACTGGCACAGCAAGGCGACTATAACCCTGCACGTTTATTACGTGCAATGTAATGTTTCGGGGGCAAGCATTATTTTGGGGCTTGTCCCGAAACGTTACATGGCTTGCACTTAGTAAATATTTGCATACGCATAGTGCATAAAAAAAGATTAAAGCCTTCAGATATTTTGAAACTTCACCTAGTCATGTGACTTACAAGAATTTTACATACAAAATGCCCCATTGTAACAGGACGATAGGGTGAAAAGCAACTTGTGTTTCTGAATGAACTGAACTCAAAGTTAGCTTTGCACCGGAGGACCTTCGGCACCTTAGTTTTTTATCGGCATCTGAAGTTTAAATTTACAGTATGCTTACAGCATTACCCCCAAAGCTATCCAAAGGAATAGAAACATATGGTTTAACTGCAGACATTGGTAAAAAGCTCAGGTGCTGAAAATCTTTAAAGTGTGAATCTAACTTATAATTCAACACACCAGGGTTGGACTGGGCCAGCGGGGCACCAGGAAAAAACCCACTGATCTCCCTTCCCCAACACGCTGATACTGTACATGCGTTCGGGGAAGGAGGTTGTACACACGGTGGGGTCCCACAGGAATGCAAGCTGCCCGTCACCCTATTGCCCTTCTACTGGAGCATTTTGTAAGCAAAATTGTACCTGAAGCTTTCAAAAAATCTAAGGAGGCGGAGTAGTTTTGGGGTAAATCAAGTATTAACATATTTTCATGCCACTGTTCCTTTATAAGGAACCGTAAGCCCTGACAGCTCCCTCTGCTCCTTGCAGTGGCAGGAGGCACCCCCAGCTCCTCTGGGAGTTCCTAACACAGGCAGGCAGCCTTCCTGCCCTGTGCCCTGCCCTGCAAGTGACCTACTCTGAGTCAAGAACCAACCCCCTACTTTTGTACTCCCACAGCTCTTTTATTTGCTGCTTCACTTGCAGCTACTTACAGCTGGGCAACTGAAAACATTAACTAATGGAAGGTCTATCCTAGTCACCCTCCATTTACTCAGAGTTAATCTCAAGCTGCAGGCTTACCTTCAGCTCTCTCAATAGTGCCCTTAAGTCTCCCCATATTTCACCTGTTCAGAAGATCTGAAGCCAAACAGGAAGAAAAAACACTGAGCTGTGTAAAGAAAGTTCCCACAATGCCTCACTATGGGGCAGATTTATCAAATTACGAGTTCGAATACCGAATGGGAAAAATTTGGATTGGAAACGAAAATTTTTGAAGATCGCAAATATCATGAAAATGCTTACGAAAAAATCGTATTAGTCACGATAGTATTGTATTGGCAAGCCGAAAGTCAAGAAATTTTCGTACCGTACAATTGTAAACAGCGGTAAAACCTTTCCGATTTTTTCGTGCAAGCGGTTGTGCGGCGCGCGAAAAGTTGTGCACCGTACGAAAAAATAGTACGGACGCCCGAACAAAAACGGCGAAAATATGCTCGGTGCGTTCAAATGAACGCTCTATGAGTCAGCTTCCTACTGATTGCCTCAGATCCACATTCCCAAGGGGGGAGTGAGTACTTAGCATTCTGGAGGGAGGGGGAGCAGGAGAGGGGAGAGAGGAGAGAGCTGCGTGTCTCTGGCACAGGAATTACAGACACAACAAATCTTTTGACAGAGAACTCAGTGCAGTGTTTCTGTGAGTGCTTATGGCTGTATTTACATAGACCTTTCTGATAAAACTTACTTAGTTTTTAACCTTTCTTTCTTCTTTAATCCGGCTTTCCTTAGTAAGTAACATAAAAACAGCATTACCTGCTGCAAAACCAGGCATATTCCCTGGTGCTAACCATATACCAACCTTAACACTGGTTAACATACCAAACAGTAACTTTGCCCAGTGTATCTCTCACAACTTGAGAGCTCCTGAGAGCAGCCTGGGCGGGTGCATTGGCACTCAGTGCAAGTACATAGTAACACAAGGAGCATGTATGAGCAGAACATTTTTGCATGCACTCTTAAGCTGGATGTATGTTTACCTAATGCATTAATGTAACTGGGCCCTTGTTGCCCTTTTGTACATGTTATACCTATAGAATACATTCATTTTTATGCTATGCTGAGAATTTTTTTGTTGTTTTTCTGACTGAAACATGAGTACTTAAAACAAACCAGATGGAAACACAGCTGCACTTAATGATGATGTAGTCCCTATTAGCTACACATTATTCTCTCTTTAATTTGTTGATAGGAAAATGATTATGAGTAATTTACTGCAATTTTTTTCAGTAACAAACTTTTCCCCTTTCTTGTTAAGATTTTGGAAGAGTTAATAGTTTTCTGTAAATTTAAGAGATTGTCAGGTGTCGCCAAACTTGATTTTGTCTATTTATAGTTCTGCAGGGACCCAGAATGCTGTTTAGTGAAAATGGCCCACATTTCTCCATTACGGTACTGATTAGTTATTAAGGGGTTCACCTTTTATTTCATTTTGTTTAGGATTTTGTTAATTTATGGTGTTTTTTCTGTTTATTCAGCTTGCATTTATGTGGGATGATTAAATTAATATGGAGATAATATTTAGTTGTGGGATAAAAGCATGGAAACCCTGAATAGGTTTTTGTTAGCAGAAAGCACAGTTTACCAAACAAGCAGTATATAAACACATTTCTGGGCCTTACTCATTACATGAATGTGGACAGTATTTAATATACAAGATCATGTTACATTTCACAATAACTGCGCAGAATTTGAAGTAACTAAACACAAAGGAAATATCACAGCCAGGTTCCTCAAGTTCCAGGATGGATAATAAATGTCACCTTACACTGGTCGATCTGGTACTAACAACGTTATGTTCTTAATTAAGACTAAGGGGCCGATTCACTAAAGGTCGTTAACGCTTAACGCATTGTTTTATGCATTAAAAAGTGTTTGTTAATTAAGTACCAATTCATCAAAGTAATTTCGCATGCGTTACTACTCATATCGCATGTGCAGAAATCACAAGTACCGCAAAGCGTTATGTCCATCGCACCTCCCTTGATAAGGCCCTGATTTGCCTGCATTGCCAGGGACCCCTATACTCTATCTCAGGTCCTAGCTTTATGTTCATCTCTCAAGGTTTTGTTTTACATAAAAACCTTCATGTCCCTTTGATTTTGTTGTTATTCTGGTACAGGTATGGGATCCCTTATCCAGAAACCCATTATCCAGAAAGCTCTGAATTACGGAAAGGCCGTCTCCCATAGACTCCATTTTAATCAAATAATTCAGAATTTTAAAACTGATTTCCTTTTTCTCTGTAGTAGTAAAACAGTACCTTGTAATTGATCCCAAGTAAGATATAAATAATCCTTATTGGATGTAAAACAATCCTATTGGGTTTAATTAATGTTTTATTTATTTTTAGTAGACTTAAGGTATGGAGATCCAAATTACGGAAAGACCCCTTATCCGGAATACCCTTGGTCCCGAGCATTCTGGATATCAGGTCCTATACTTGTACTTGAAAGCTCTTCAGACCTTTTTAATTCCATTTTGCAGTGTATCTTCCTCTAAGATGCTGCCTTACTAACCAAGATTTTATTATTTACTTATACAGATATCTGACCTCTGAGCTACAGAACCCTTATAACTCATTTCCACAATTGTGTAAAGGCCACGTGTTGCACTTGACTGTAAATGTGATGCTATATTGGCTGGTGGGGTATCTGTTTACTTTAGAAAGACCAGGGTTATTTCATGTTTTGACAACCCTCTTTATAAAACAGTTTGTTCATACATCACAAATAGACTCTGTCACCCTATGAACCTCCTCTCCAGGGGAAATGATGATCAATCAAAACCAAAGAGCTTAATGTCCCTAAATTTGTCTCCTGTTACAACATCTTGATTTCATCCTATTGGCAGATGCTTAAAGGTATATTTCTAACTAAAGACGTCATATTGGACCTGGATTGGCATCTGTTCTGGGAAAATGCGCAATGCAAGAACTTAGCTGTTGAGTTAGACTGCTTGGATTCTTGGTTCCTTAAAGGAAGTTCTTGCCAGGGACATTGTGTGCCACTATCCATCTTCCATTTTTCAATGTCTCAATGTATTCGGAACATGAAATTAACTATTGTAACTTATTAATTAATTAATTAAACTATTTATATTTGTGGTTAACTAAAACATTAAAGTTGTATGTTTTGATAATCAGAGACAGTTCTGGTCAATACATGCCTGTGTGGGAGATGTATCCAGTAGTGATGAGCGAATCTGTTCCAAAAAATTCGCGAATCTTTGAAAAGATCCGCGAAACGGCGAAAAATTCGCGAAACGGCGAAAATGTCGTGCGACAAAAAAAATTGTCGCCCGCGGCTATTATTTTGTCGTGCGGCTATTGTTTCGTCTCCCGCGGCTATTGTTTTGTCGCGCGGCTATTATTTCGTCGCCCGCGGCTCTTGTTTCGTAGCGCGGCTCTTGTTTCGTCGCGCGGCTCTTGTTTCGTCGCCCGCGGCTATTGTTTCGTCGCCCGCGGCTATTGTTTTGTCGCGCGGCTATTATTTCGTCGCGCGTGGCTCTTGTTTCGTCGCCCGCGGCTCTTGTTTCGTCACGCGGCTCTTGTTTCGTCGCCCGCGGCTATTGTTTTGTCGCGCGGCTATTATTTCGTTGCCCGCAGCTATTATTTTGTCGCACAGCTATTGTTTCGTCGCGCGCGGCTCTTGTTTCGTCGCCCGCGGCTATTATTTTGTCGCCCGCGACTATTCTTTTTTGACGCCGGCAATTTTTGCACGTGCGGCGAATTTTTCCGCGGCGAATCCATGCCTGGCGAAACTTTTCGCCCATCACTAGTATCCAGAATTCAACTTGTTACCAAGGCAAAACTGAAGCCATACCAGTACTATTATTATTGTTATTAATAGTATGCAGCCCAAAGTAAATCTGATAGCTCCCTGTTGATTTTAATGTAACAGTAATAGTTCAGTATCTAGTAGAAATAAGTCTAGAGCAACTGGACTTTTTGAGTTTTCTTGAAAATGTTTTCTAGTAGATATTGTATATCATGACCTGGATGAATAAAAATCTTCATGAACAACAGTAACATTGCTAACTCTCACTCTTGTAACCCCAATATAGACCATACATATAATGTTTTGAGAAACCTGTGCAAAATAAAGCTTTGTAAGCCTCTAAAGGGCAATTAAGTTTTTGTGCACCTGGTCCTCTAATTCTGCAGTATTGCATATGGTATTTTCTGACCTTAATTTATAAATATTGTACTAATGTTATGTGCTGGAGGGAACAAAAAAAACAACAAATTCTTATAAGACTTGAGGGCTCATATAAGATCAAATCTGATTGTATGGTTACACTAAAATAGGCACAATTGTTGTATGTACTGACACTTTTTTTTTAAAAGAACCGGCACCTAAACATGCTCTTCATACTTGTGTGCATTAGCACCTATTGTAATGTAAAGGGATCAACATTTTTCAGGACATTTGTCACTGCTGGAAAGACATTGCCCCAAAAAAATGTGCTTATATAACCCTCTGGTTTAAAAATAAAGTTGAAGAAAAATGTGTAGATTTTTTCAAACTACAATTCCCAAAATCCAATCAGTGATTTGACTCCTTATTTTCATAATGAACATCAAAAGATGACCAAGTGCTCTGTTCTTGCTGCATTGCCCAAACACATGCTTGGGGAATATTTTTTTCTGTCCAAAAGTGGGTTGTCTATTTAAGTGCAATTAATAGGTAATATCTGCTTAACTAGTAAGTATAGTAACAATAAGAAAGTGAATATAAATGATTTACTGCTGTTCCAATAAATTTGCACTAGTAACACATACCAGCCAATGATCAAGTAGCATTTGCCAGTTACCTGATTAAAAACAATCATCTAAAATGTTTGCTGTGTGTTACCACTCTTCTGGTGCAAACTTTTTACAATTTGTATTACCCTACGTTGTTTTCTTCAACTACCTGTGGTTCTGTTTTTTTTTATCCCTCATCTTGTGCCCCAAACAATAGGGAGTAATAATCTTCTAGTAGGGAAGTTACCCATTGCTGCTAAAAAAAAAGGTTTTCCTGACCATGCATTTATTCCTTTGTTCCCTTTGGACTGTACCATAAATCTTCAACCAATGATGGGAAAGGATCAAAACTTTAACTAAGACCAATGCCGAGGTCAGGAGACACCCACCATTTGGTGTTTACCCTGATGTTGTATGGTGTCTTAAAAATTTTCATAACTGTAACTAAAACCCCTTGTTTTTAAAAACACATGCACTTGCATAGTTACTAAATTACTTGTGAAACAGGGGACCAAGGAATGTGCACTGATCCATCCCCTCGCAGTACTTTGTCCCTCTTGGACTGTACCCACCCCTTTTACTTCTGTCACCATCTATCTTAGACTTTCTCTGTGGACTGATAATGTGTTTACTGTGTCCTTCTATATGCTGTAAAACCCATTTACTATTGTCTCTCTTAAGGCAACTCCCATCTTTATCCTCTCAGTTCTTCTTTCTTCCCCAGAGCCATCATGTCCTTCAACAACTCTCCCCAGATGCTTCCCCCCACCTTCACAAGCTGCTGCTGAATTCCTTAGTGGAAGCATAACTTACTAATTGGGAAAGCCAGTGCAGAGCAGGTGTAAGGCACAGATTAAAACCCAAAGGGTTAGTGAAATGTGGCAAAACTGCATGCAATCTCTGCTAAAAATACTTTGAGCAGAGAATATTCATCAGATTGTGGTTTCTGTTTCCTCAAACTCCACCCCCCCTCTAAATATTGAAAAGGTTTAAAGGTATAAGGACCCTAAGACCCTTAAAGGTATAATTCCACTTAGACTGTAAGCTCTACGGGCAGGGACCTCCTTCCTACTGTGTTTCATACCACAGGGCACTTAGGGGCCGATTCACTAAAGGTCGATAAAACAAGCGCTATTTATAGCATGCGTTAAAGATCTTATCGCTTCTTATTTTTGGCGACTTAACGCTCGATTCACTAAAAGGACAGGTGTCATAATTAAGATGTGATGTTCTTTGCGTTATTTAACTCGCTATTTAACTGAGTGTTTTTCTTGCGTTATTTCCCGCTGCGCGTGATATATTTCGCCACTTGCTATATTAGCGCACAATTTTACGTAACCATTACTTTCAGAAAACCATTGCTCTGAAAATGACCATTTCCCTGAAAACTGGAGGCTGCATCACTCTAGGGCCAACACATACTTGAAAAAATGCCACTGCAAAGTCCATGTTGTGTTGCCAAAAGCTCACGAACCACAATTTTCTTTAAGAACCGCCTGCCCCAATAGGTGTTAATATTCGCACAGACTAATGCGATATTTAGCACATTTAATGCTTAATATGTGTTTGTGAATCATGCGTTAGTATTATTTCTAGTGATGAGCGAATCTGTTCCGTTTCGCTTCGCCGAAAAATTTGCGAATCTTTCAAAAGATCCGCGAAACGGCGAAAAATTTGCGAAACAAGAAATTGTCGCCCATGACTATTCTTTTGTCGCCTGCGGCTATTATTTTGTCGTGCGGCTATTATTTCGTTGCGCAGCTATTATTTCGTCGCCCGCGGCTATTATTTTCTCGCCCGCGGCTATTATTTTGTCGGCCGCGGCTATTATTTTGTCGCATGGCTATTATTTCGTCGCCCGCGGCTATTATTTAGTCGCACGGCTATTCTTTTGTCCCACGTGGCTATTATTTCGTCGCGCGGCTATTCTTTTGACACCCGAGACTATTCTTTTTTGACGCCGGCGACAATTTTTGGATGTGCGCCGAATTTTTCGGCAACAATCCGCCAATGGTGAAACGCGGAAATTCACCGCGAATCCATGCCTGGCGAAACATTTCGCCCATCACTAATTATTTCTATTCGCTAATTAACGCAATGCAAGGTAAATAACTAGTATCAAAGTTACAGCTTTAGGGCTCGTACTGATGAGCATTTTTTTCTGTGCTCCCCTGTATTGACATTCTTCTTTGTTCTACCACAAGGGAGCAGAGAAAGAAACACACCCCATTTTCCCTTTGGGGCTGTACTAAGACAGGCTCATGTAAGCATCAAATGTAACATTTAGCAAGAGTAGGTGTCTGTGGAGGTAGCAATTGTTGACTTCAGTTTACTGGTTTTCTTCTTCTGTTTGTCTGTGTTTCTTTGTGCCTAACCTTGTGGGTGAAAACTACTGCTACTGCTACTTTTTTTTGCTGATTTTATTTATATTCGTGGGGTTTAGTTTTGTGTTTTATTTATTTATCCCTTCCTTCCCCCAGATCTCCAACCCCCCCTTTTTTCAGATAGTGTAGGAGGGAGATGTTATGGTGCTGGCTGTGGTCATGCTACCCCATTGCAGCTCAGTCCACATGTACTGCCGAGTCTGAGCAACGCTGAGCAGCAGCAACTACAGCAATCACAGCAGCAGGCAGCATTGCGTTGTGGTGTGGCACCGGGCACACGTAGGACTGTGTCAGATTTCTGTGTGTGTAAGCTAGTAATGCATTATATAAACTATAAATTGTACATTTTTGCTAAACAGCAACATAGTTAATTAGTGCAGTAGTGGTAGTTACCATTACCAGTCCACCAGCGGTAATTTTAAAAATCACAGAGATGTTTTTAGAAAATTGGCAACATGGGAGCCTTTTTTTAATTGCAAGTCCTTGAACACAGGGTATGTGTGTAGTAGTATAAAGATTCACCTTCCCATTGATTCCAATATAAGTTGGCAAATTTTTGCAGCTTTAAACATGGCATGATATGCTTATAACTACTTTCTACTCCAAACTAAAACTGCAAAGTTATGCTAAAAAACAGGTAATGAACAATAATGCAGGGATAAATATGTTATAAAATCACAAAATCATAGAAAATTATGTAAATAACTGATGTAATAGTGTGATTAGTGGTCAAATACCTTATGGCTTTGACCCTTGCCTATACCTTGACCATGAGATTAGCTGCCTGTCCTGACCTTTTGCCTGACCCTGACTATGTAATTGCCTGATCCTTGCCTGTACCCTGTTGCACCTAAGGTGGGCTATATTGCAGTAAATGATCAAATTAACATGGTGTTATTAGGAGCGGTCAACGTGAGGGCCACATCAATGAGCCAATGCTCCCCCCCCCCCAATTATTGCTGCTGATGAAATGCACATTAACCCTGCTGAATGTTTTCTTGGGGATAATCTTTCAATTTTCCATTTTCTTCCTAGTAATATCAGTAACAACAATCTGTCCCAAACAACAATTCTCTTGCAAGTACGGGCTCTCATCCTATTCTGCCTAGACTGTTGTAATTGGTCTCCCTAATGCCAACCTCTCCCCACTGCACTCTATCAAAATTTGTTGCCTAGTTTCACAGCAGAAAAATACCCATAGACTCCAATGGCTGCAAAAGAAAGTTGTGTGGTAGCTGTGAAAGCATATATAAATTGTCTTGTCCCCAGGGCCGCCATCAGAAATCACGGGGCCCCTCACAACACAATTTTCTGATTTCCACCCCCCCAACCCGTCAACTTGCTTCTCCGATCTGCCCCCCCCCCCCATCATCCACCTGCTTCCTCCGGCTCCCCCACAGCTTTGACTCCCCCCCATCGTCCACCTGCATCCTCCTGCTTCTCCCCGCACCCCGTGTCCAACTGCATCCACTAACTTCCCCCCCCCGTGTCCAACTGCATCCATCTGCTTCCCCCCCCTGCGTCCAACTACATCCATCTGCTTTCCCCCTTCCCCCGCGTCCAACTACATCCACCTGCTTCCCCCCCCATGTCCAACTGCATCCATCTGCATCCACTTGCTTTTCCCCCCCGCGCGTCCAACTACATCCACCTGCTTTTCCCCCCCCTGCGTTCAACTGCATCCACCTGCTCCCCCCCCCCGTCCAACTGCATCCACCAACTTCATACTGCTCTCCCTCTGCTCCCTCGCTCCGGTTCCCCGCTCTGGCTCCGGCTCCAGCTCCCCGCTTCGTCCAGACTTGCGTCCATCAGGCTCCAGGCCCCTCTGCATTCTCCGGCTCATCCTCACTTTTATAAGGTCGCGCCCCGTGTGTACTGGCGTCAGATTACCCGCTGACCACCAATGTACCAATGATAGGGCCCGTAATTTTTAAAGGGGGCCCGGGCTAAAAATACTGTATCACGGCCGGGCCCACTTTAAAGCGAGGAGTGTCTGGGCCCAGGACAACAGTCCCCCCTGTGCCCCCCTGATGGCGGCCCTGCTTGTCCCTCATTAAATCTGTTCGGGCACCATACAGGCTTTGCAGGAAAGATACTAGGGCAAGTTGGTGAGACAGTGAATCAGAGCACAGACACACTTTTACTAAGGGATTAACACAGTAACATATAACAGCACACTGGAGATTTGTGGCTTAGTCTTCTACATACTCTGTGAAGGAAATGGAAGAAGAGAACATGTGACTAGCCGTTATCCCTAATATGACAGCGCAATATATTTAGCAAATTCTCCCCTGACCATATAACCTAATTCTTTATTATATACTAACTTGTAAAAGACTTTGCTTTAACTCCAAATATAGTCCTGTAACATAGCAGGCTTTATCACAGTCCTTCCAAACTGAGTGCATCTTTGTTCCACTGTTGGCTGATGAGCTACCAGGATTGGTTTATTAACTGTAGGGTCATCGGGTACAGTCGGCGCTACTGGAGATTCCGCTGGATTTACAGCAGATGTACAGGTATTGTTCATATCTGCCGGTAGATGCACCTAATCGTCAGCTACTAGAATGGTTCTGTAATGTCTCAAATGACAGCAATTTCTGTTCCCTCCTTTTTCAGTTTTCACCGAGGTTGCCAAACAATATTAAAAGATTTTGGGGTTTAAACTGCTCCATTCCTGATCAGGCACACAATCTTTATCTGTATTAAAGTCCCTTATGGCGAACAGTATATTCCCCTTGAACTACTCACAGTGCTTAGCTTGCAGGATTTGCTTACAGATTTCTGGTTGTGCTACAATGGGCACCACGAAAGAGAGGGGAAAATTAAGAGATCTCACTAGTGATTAAGGCTAGCTCTACCATAACAATATTGTGGAGCTAGTACAGATGACAATTGGTAGATGAAGAGAGCATGTTATTTACTGTTCTGTGGTGGGTAAATGCTTTTATTTTACTAATAAGGCAGTACATAGATGTACTCCCTGGAAGATTAATTTACAAGGACCTATACCCCATAGATTCAAGGTTGAGCCCACCCATATAAGGTTAGGGTTCAGAGATCCCTTGTATGCACTACTAAAGTAATTAAAAAAATATGTCAACCCAAATCAAAGGAGGAGGAGGAATAATAGAGAACAAGAGTCAAGGTGCCCCTTACTCTTTACATCAGGGGTGGCCAAACTTTTCCATGACATGAGCATCGTTGGATCTTGCCCTGCCACTCACCCAACCAAAACTCCCCCCCCCTTACCTCCTTTTACTTACTGTCCCCAATAAACACACAAACACCAGTTCTTGGGATGAAAATGGCCGCAGAACATTTATTAACAACAACTGTTTTAATTTAAAACATAGCATAGAGAACAAATATCATACAATAAACATCTCAAACACAGTCTAACATAACACAAATGTTTGTATAACAAACAACCAACTCTTAAAGAACCAAAAACCGTAACAACCCAATAACTGCGCACAGGGGCGATTCTGGACATATCGCCGCCTGAGGCGGCTCCTGGATGCCCCCCCCCCCGCTCCCCAGCGCTTACCTTCTGAGCGCAGGAGCGGGTCCGGGGGCGGTGAGATCGCTAGTGCAGAGAGCGCAATTGCGCAAACTCACTTCCTGATCCACTTTCTTACCCCTGAGGTTCCAGGCGTGCCAGCCCCAATTAACTTTTAAACTCCCTTCCTAACCAACCATTGTTTTCCCCAGACTCAACCACCCCGCCAACAACACTTCAGTGCCTCCACCTGTATAGGGAGGAAGGGTGGGTGGGCGTTTTACTGCGCTGCCTAAAATGGATTGAGAAGCGGGAACAGACTATTTATACCCCTTGCTGACACTACTCCCTGCAACTTGAATCCACCAATCCCTACTAGCTGAGAGTGTCTACGTCAGCCCTACGGCTCTGTCATGCCCCTGCTTCCCTACGCTTTTGCTATGGGTCATTGGGCTACTTTCCGCGGACGACTTATGACCACAGAATAGAGAAGTGCGGCGTGAATGCGTACGTACGTGCCGCAGCGTACATTTACATTCAAACAGCACTTTCACATCCCCGGCTTCATCGCGGTCCACCAGTGATCCACGGGGGATTGACTGGTAGACCGCGATCGACGTATTGGCCACCCCTGCTTTACATGAACCAGTTTTCCCAAAGCAGGGTTATTAAAAGGGGCTTTGTTTACACACTGGTTCCTACATCTCCAATACAGGGTTTGTCTACATGGCCACTGAGGGTCACACAAACATCTAGCCCATATTAATATGGGTTATAGGGCATTCAGGGGTACCCATAGGACTGACAATCAATTAAGTGAATGCTAGTAGTCCCAAAAAAAGGTTTGTTTGAATCTTCTTGCTGTAATCTTTTAACTAAAGTATATATGAAATAGCTTTTAATTATTATCATTCTTTTCCTTAAATATCTTAGATGATTTAGTCATGTTATTATGCATTATTAATGGGGGTCTGGCTGATAAAGCGTGGTTTGTAAAGGCTGTTTATTTCATTACATCTTTGGTTAAATCAATACTGATATGACTCAATGCTTGTTCAACGTGGGTCCCTCTGCTGGATAATTTTTGTAAAAATTACAGTACTTCACTAATGGTGTCTGCCAAATCCTCAGACAAAGAAATACAGTATACATGCATGTAACCTTCTTAAACCTTCTTGGTCTCTGATGGCCTACTTGCATACTATATATTGCTGCTTATGTAAGTCTCATATTTACATTACACTGCTTCTTATTCTGTCCTAGTACTTCCACTCAAACATTATAACCCATATCAAACTACAGTATCTGGTATAATATCCACTGAAGATCTTGTTTACTGGAATCTCAATATCCAAAACATCTATGCTTGTTTTATCCTATGTGGTGGTATATATAACTACTCAGCAGGTGTGAGACTTGGGAATGGAGACTGGAGATGTAAGGGTAAAGTAATATGGAAATTTTAGTCTTATAATATTTCCTTTGGAAACTTAAGGTACATCTTGGATTGTAATGAGTTGTAAGCAAGAGAAAAACCACAAAAACAACCAAAGTGTATTTGGTTCATAATTATAGATTTCATGAACTAACCCTATTGCTTCTCATTGTTTACTGGCACTGGTGATAAGATTTGTAGCATAACTAATGAAAAATCTGGCATGATGTGCAGAGTGTAGCATTAATGGGTGCAGGCAAGCCCATAGGGCAGGTGGTAAGTACTTTGCCCCTTTGGCTTGTGTCATCTGCTGCTCTCAAACTTGTGTGTCCAAATGATGAACTAGTTAGGTTATGGGTAAGGGGTTAGAGGGGGGTTGCCTATGTGCTTCCATCAACCTCTCATCAATACATCTCTGCTGAACGTGAAATGCAGGGTGTCTTCCATGTTGTAAACTGACCCTTATGTAAATAAAAGATTAGCACTGATGCCTTCCAGATATGGCTTAAATGTTGACCTAATTTGTGTCCGTTTCTCCAGGGGTTATTAATACAACCGCGTTTCCAAACAAATTGGGACACTGTGTAAAATGTAAAAAAAGAGAATGGGAGGATTTGCAAATTATTTAAACCCTATATTGAGGTTTCCTGAGCAAATCCAGTTTCTAGTGGAAACTGTATTTGCTTAGGAAAACATCCAAAAAACATTCTGTGAACACAGTTCATCACTGCAAAGAAGAAAACATATAAACATGATCCAGAAACACCACTTCCGTGTCTGGGCCCAAGTACATTTTAGGGCAGTGGCACACGGGAAGATTAGTTGCCCCACGGCAAATCTTCGTTACCACGGGCGACTGATCTCCCCGCAATGCCATCCCACTGGCAAGAATGTAAATCGTTGGTGGGATGGCATACGTGTCGCTATGATTTCCCAAAGTCGCCCGAAGTTGCCTCTCAAGGAAACTATAAAACTGGCCATCCCGTTGAAAACATGTAGGGACCTACAGGGTTAACATCCCCTATAGCTTTAAACCCTACACTTTCTTATTTCACTGTTACTGGGCAGATGCCCATGTATCTATTTTGCTTTTAGCATATTATAATAATGTAATTGACTCATTTTCAGTTTCAAAATATAATATGTTGTTCTGTGCCATGCATATACTTTTGGGTTAGAAAGATGCTACAGATTATAAAACTTTGCTATGTAGTATGCAATGTAGAAATGCTGAGCATTCTGTGTATATATGCTGCCATCTGCAGGCCAGTTGAATATATAAAGACCAATGCATACCCCTATTGTAAAGTATAAGGATATTAACAAAAAACAACCATTGACCCAAAATACATTTTAAATGGAGGAGGGGGAGACACAAGCTGTTGGGATTTGCAAGATCAGAAGTCAAGATGACATGCACCACTGAGCATTGCATTTAGCAGCATATAGTGCACACTGAAGCTATGTGTCACGGTCGGCACCCTAAACCAGAACTGATGCCAAGTCCCCTGGTCTCGGCTCGGCTTCACCAGTATTGTGACCGCCTTTGGCTTCGGGAGGAGCCCTCAGCTACTCAGATGCCACCTGGACTTAACGAGGGGAACAAGGTTAGAAAAAGTGGGCAGAGCCAACAACAGATCAGATTTCATTCAGTGACTTCACGTTTTTCAACCCAACATGAAGTTTGTTCTCAAACTTCCCTTTCTAGTTTTATATTATTATTATTCTAACCAGCTAGTGCTAGATTCTGTAGGGTGGGCAAAGCGCCTGGGATTAAGTATCTGGTGGTAACACTGGGTAGTCATGTTGGGGAAGGCAAGGAGGGATGCTCGGGCTAACACTTTCTACTACTGTACATTGGTCTCTAGTACACAATTGAAATGAAATAAACTTTTCAATAAACTTCAAATATGATGATTCCTATATTTGTATATAACTTTTTCTATAATATGTATTTTAGTTTAATCTACCCCAACGCCGTGCATGCACGAACAGTGCAAATTCCCCCACGCGAGGTCCCCATTGCTCCATATGTGAGCTACAATCTTGGTGTGACAAATTTGTGCCACCATAGGCCCGGGCCTGCAAAGGCATCAGAATATCTATGTTGATAAAAACCATATAGAATGCTGTAAGGAAGTAATTATTCATTTTACTTGTTACATCATGTATATATATATATATAGTGAATAAAGTACCCCACATAAGGATATTATAAATCACCTTAAAGTTCCATTACCATATTAAGCACGAGGCCTAAGGGCAAGTACTTTTATAAAAGTCATGGAGCTCTAAGGTGACAAGGTTACATAGTTACATAGGGTTGAAAAAAGACCAGAGTCCCTCAAGTTCAACCCTTCCAAGTAAACCCAGCACACACAAACCTATACTTACCAATCGATATTATGACGTACATATACTATATATACAAACATTAATACTAACTGTAGATATTAGTATCACAATAGCCTTAGATACTATGCTTGTTCAAGAACTCATCCAGGCCCCTCTTATAGGTATTAACAGGATCTGCCATTACAACATCTCTAGGAAGGGCATTCCCCAACCTCACTGCCCTCACCGTGAAAAACCACCTACGCTGCTTCAAATGGAAGCTCCGTTCCTCTAATCTAAAGGGGGGCCTCTGGTGCGTTGATTGTTTTTATGGGAAAAAAGAACACCCCCCAACTGCCTATAATCCCCTCTAATGTACTTGTACAGAGTAATCATGTCCCCTCGCAAGCGCCTCTTTTCCAGAGAAAACAACCCCAACCTCGACAGTCTCACCTCATAGTTTAAATCTTCCATCCCCTTAACCAGTTTAGTTGCACGTCTCTGCACTCTCTCCAGCTGATTAATATCCTTCTTAAGGACTGGAGCCCAAAACTGCACTGCATACTGAGGCATACTGAGGCCTTACCAGGGACCTATAAAGGGACAAAATTATGTTCTCATCCCTTGAGTCAATGCCCTTTTTTATACAAGACAGCACTTTATTTGCTTTAGTAGCCACCGAATGACATTGCCAGGAACTAGACAACTTGTTATCTACAAAACCCCCCAGATCCCCCAGATCAAGTTGACATGCTCAATAGACTGGAGAAGTAGCATTGCTATTAGGTTCCCTTTGGATATCAGGAATCCAAAACATATTGCTATAGGTGTCAGATAAAATAGGGTCAGTTGTAGCAAGGTTTGAGTTTTTGTCCTGTGGACTGTATTAATTCAGGGAAACAAAGCTTTTAAGACAGCAGCAGGGCCTACCTCAATATAGTACTAAAGGGAATATTGTCTTGACTAAGAGTAGATGGAGGCATTTGTGGGGCTTAAGGATCCCCCTAAGCCTGTCTTCATATAGATAAAGAGGTGAATTTCCACATTCCACATTGGCGAATTGTTTTTGTGTCAAATAAAAAAAGACGCATGTGTCAAAAAAGACACACGACACCCGCATTTTGCACATTTTTCCATAGTTTTGCTAACTTTTTACCAAAGTGAAACAGGACAGATTCGCTCATCACTATAAAAAACTATTAATGGTTTACATGGGCTAGAGCTAAACTTAATAATTAATTACAACCTTTTCACACCGAAGAAAACATATTTGAAATATCAGCTTTTGTTTTATAGTATAATTTGTTCTACTGTTTGTTTCCAATGATGATGAAATTCTTGACTGCCTTACTAAACTAAAAAAAATAAAATAAACAAAACACTTTAACATTTAATTATGTTTCTTGCCTTTATCCACTCAGTGGCTTTATACTGCGCTTCATCAAAAGACCATCTGTTATAGTTTTTCCTCACTCAAATACACCCTTTTCTCTATATTTCTCTATACGTACACACTTCTAACAGTCTATAATAAATGAAATTATTGTTTCTGTAAATTAACACTGATTTTATATGTTGCTATTTCTGATTTGCTGATATTTGCATCAAGTTTTAACCTTAATTACAGCATTGAACAGTGTCCACAGCATGAAAGCTGTCAGATGTTACCCAGTCGGCTTACTGACTTTGACATAGCAGCTAATTCATCAACACACAGAATGTAAGCTGGTTTGTGAGATTTCCATATTTCTATTTTCTAAAGACATTTGCTAAAAAACCCCAGTATTGGGTAGAATAACATAACCTGGGCTGTCCAAGTTGCTTCCCTCCTGCTGTTAATCTTCAACTTTTATCAGCCCTTGATAGACTTACAGAAGCTGTGTAAATTATAGTTATCAATATTTAACTTAATTTTTCCCATTGACTTTAATGAAATACATGAGGTCTGTAGTGGTGTAAAATAATAGCATCTAATCCAGCGATCCGGTAGCTCCAAATAAAACACACATTATGATTTATTTTACACAGTATGATAACTTCTAAAGTGCACCTTGGCTTTCCAGTCCTCATAGCTACAGGTTATTTGTGTAGCACACCCGTGAATGTTGGCTAGAAGTGTTTTGAGCGTATGTGCTATTTGAGTTATGCACAATTATGTAGGCCTCCTGAATGGCACTTTGTGCAACTCCTGGGACCTTGCTGTCCCTTAATGAGTGCTTACCAGGTAACTGTAGATCCTGTGAAGTGAATGACCAGGACACTGAAGGTTACTTGCAAACCAACTTCTTTATTTGCTCCAGTACAGCATCACTAGTATAATCAGACATAGGTTTTCCTTTATAGATATCCAGACCAAGGGATACTCTCCCATCAATGATCTTTGGGGTATTACTTGAACCCTGAGCTATTCACTAGGTTTCCCTTGACACTACGGCCAGTAATGCCGTGAGGTAATAACCTCTCTATTTTCCTCATAGGGGCCTGGAGCTGCCCAACTAAATAACCTTACTATCTTTTCACTCCTAGAACAGTTCTATCTAGATTAACTAAACACACTCCTGTAGATACCGCTTAATGAGGTGGAGTCCCAGGAAGAAGACCTCATGAACATGTGAGTCATTTTCTTTTATACTAGGGAACACCTCCAACTAGTGGGCATTCCTGAACTACAAGGGAAGTTCTCTTTAACCTGGAAAGAATATTTCAACATTATTAGGACCACCTTTAGGTGTCCACATCTAAATAAAGGTCACTTGCTGACATGCCTGCCTAAAGGGGAACCTAGGTAAAGGGGCCTAAATCTTAGGGTTCCTACATTTGTGATGGAAATTGGTTTGAGTTTGTTTTTTTTTTACGATTTGAGAAAACACGATGAAAAACACAAATACAACTATATTCAATACAAATATTCTCAAGAAGATTTTTAGGAACCACTAGTAGATGGAATTTATTAAAGGAAAAATCTGCAAAAAGACGCCAGAAAAAACTTGGCAAGGTTCAATAGAAGTCAATGGGGATTTTATTTATTTACTTATTTCCCCAGTTTATTAAAGCATTCAAGTTTTTTAGCCTCATTAAAAAAGAATGGAACAACGTGATTTTGGCCAGCGTGCCCCTTTTTCTGAGGCAAAATGCGTGCAGGAATATTCTGTCACTTTTTCTCTTAAATAAGCTAATGTTTGAGAAAAAAAAGTTTTGTTAAGAATATTTTTTTCACGTCCGTAGTTTTTTCCCACAAACTCGAATTTTGATAAACCTGTGCCTTAGAATTGTACATTCACTTGCAAGTAAGAGCACCCAAACAGGGTCGGACTGGGGGGTGCAGGGCCCACCGGGGCTCCCGCCCCAGGGGCCCTGCAGGTGCCCCCGCCGGCCGTGTCCCCTAACCCCCCCAGGGGAGGAACAGTCGGGCAGGGGTCGGACTGGGCTGCTGGGGCCCACTAGGGCTGTGGCCCACCGGGATTTTTCCCGGTGTCCCGGCGGTCCAGTCCGACTCTGCACCCAAATGTGTGTTTGTAGGAGAATCAGTATAGAAGGGATATGCTTGCGCTCTTGGTTGAGGTTCGTGATCCAGCCACTGATCAACAGAGCAAATAAAACAATAAATACAGGTATGGGATCAATTATCCGAAATGCATGAGACTATTGTTTTCTACATAATGGATCTTTCCATACGTTGGATCACTATACCTTAAGTCTGCTATAAATTATATAAATATTTAGGGGCCAATTTAAGAATGATCAAGCCTTCGTGCTCAAGCATTCACCTACTAAAACCACACAAGAATTCCACCCAAATGTGTTTTTCAAAAAAATAAAAAGCTTTGCAGGTTTTAGGCTCTGAGCTTTTTATTATTTTGAAAAGAATGTTCAGGGAAAAAGAATCAGCAGTAATCCAAGGTACTCAAATGAAGAAACCACGTCAGAGTTTAGGAAATCTTGTGTGGTTTTAGTAGCTGAATGCTCAAGCCCGGAGGCTCGAGCATTCTTAAATAGGCCGCAGTGTAACGCAATAGCATTGTTTTGCCACCAGTTTGGATTTATGCAGCTTAGTTATCATTAATTACATTAAGGGATAAAGGATAATATACCTGTGTATGTAATAATATAACAATAAGGTGCCAAATAGAAAGAGATACATAAGAATAAGAAACTATATCCTACAGAGTTTACTAGTAACGTTTAACTCTTAAATGACTTTCAGCTGTAATTAACTGTATTTTGAGGCAGTTTAATTGTCTTCATTTTTTTTATTTCTGTTTGTTGATTTTAGAATTTGAACAGCTCTCTGGTTGCTAAGATTCTATTTGACCTAGTATCAAAGCAACCATTTGGAAGTCAGAATAGAACACAAATCAAAGCAGGTCTCCACAGAAAAAAACAACAGTAAGAACAACAGCTTCACATAGCACCTTTTAACTGCCAGATGATTTAGAGCGTCATTTTGTACCAGCCTAAGGCAACCACAGTCCTTTAGGAGGGAAGATCTGTGCCTCCAAAGATGCCCCAGTAGCCCCCCACCTTCTTTTCTGTTGATTCACTGCAAATGCTCAGTGCTGCTGTCACTTACTGAGCTTAGGGACTGATTCACAATATACTATATATATATATATAAAGTCACAATATAAGACTGATTAGTAATTAACACAGATGATTACTGCAGGGCAGCACTGAAAACAGTGCAATTAGCATCCGACTTTAATCGTCAGCCAGTTAGGATCAGCTTATATGACAGACATATGAAAAACATAATTTTGTTTGAAAATTTCTGATGACCCCTAAGCTTAGCTTCACAACAGCTGCTCAGAGCGCACTGAGCATGTGAGTGTCAGTGACAGACATTTCTTACAGAAGTGTCCAGTATGATCACCCCCTGTGACAACTTTAAAGGACTGGATTACTACTATGGAGATGTTGAACCTCTAGGCTGGTTCAATAAGTTCATTATATAAAATATGGCATGCCTAGCCATATTCATTTTTAGGGTTTAGTTCTCCTTTAAAGCTACTTGCTTCAAAGGGTGCTCTTTGCACTTGCATATAGTTGCACTCAGTGCTGCTCAGACCTTCCTGCCTCCTATTCCAAACTAAGCGCAGTTGCACCTATTGACACCGGGAAACACTAGAGTGACCGCCATGTCACAACTAGGCAAAACCCCTGTATTGTGGGGAAAAAATGTGACAATTGCACTCAAAATATGACAGTTCAATGCTCTGATAGCGGTGATTTGTATTGTTGTAATTATTAAATGTTGTCACTAGATGGCAGTATATGCCTTTGAACCTGTCTAGAAATGTTAACTCTGTGACTTCAATTCTTTCCAAGGCAACAGATCAAAGTAAAAAATACAGATTTCAGATTTACCCATTTCCACTTCAAGTGTCTCATCAGCATATCTTAACATTTTCTATAACATACAAATTGTGTAGTATTCAGCAGTAAGCACTGGTAAGGTTGGCAGGACACGCTACCTGCATTTCTCAAAGAAACAAGATCTAAAATCTGTGTGATAAATTCTATGTGTTCCAAATTACCACTTAAAAGCTGGATTTATTTAATATACATCCCTTCTAATATAAGCATTGGCAGTAAATTTGATTTTGATTTTTTCACATTTCCATCAGGCCTGAGGATTTGGTATGTGATGCACCATTATCCGTCTAATTCAGTTGGGTTTAACAGGAATGCTACTGTTTTAGAAAGTCCACCCTCCAAAAATTTTCTGCTTTGCTACAAATCAGTGGTACCAAGCTAAATGGTTAATAAATAACAGCACCTCCTTTTTTACATTGTGCATAGTGCTAGTGTACAACCCCCGACAGTTATACACAGGGCCGCCATCAGAAATCACAGGGCCCCTTACAAAATTTTCTGGGCCCCCTCCTCCTCCTATGCCCCTTCCCCCAATGGCCCCTCCCCCAGTGATCTCTCCCATCACTACAAAGGACACACAGACATTGGTAGCCAGGGGTTACATTTTGCATTGGTGCCAGGGCAGGGACCCCCTAAAACATTGGTGGTCCTCCACCAGTGTCCCCAGCTCTCCTCGGCATCCTCCCAAACATCCTCACATCATCCAGCCCCCCCAGCGTCCTCTCCAACATCCTCCAGCTCCCCTCAGTGTCCTCCCCAACATCATCCAGCTCCCCCCAGCGTCCTCCCCAACATCATCCAGCTCCCCCCAGCGTCCTCCCCAACATCATCCAGCTCCCCCCAGTGTCCTCCCCAACATCATTCAGCTCCCCCCAGCGTCCTCCCCAACATCATCCAGCTCCCCCCAGCGTCCTGCCCAACATCATACAGCTCCCCCCAGCGTCCTGCCCAACATCATCCAGCTCCCCCCAGTGTCCCCCCTAACATCATTCAGCTCCCCTCAGCGTCCCTCCCGCTCGCATGCCTGCCTCCTCCGGCTGCGCCCCCCGTCTCGCTGCTGCAGCTTCTCTTTTATTAGGTTGTGCCCTGTGCGTGCTGACGTCACGCATACGCACGGGGCGCAACCAATAAAATTACCCGCTGACCACCAATTAACCAAGTGCCTGTAACTCTTTAAAGGGGCCTGTGCTTAAAAACTGTGTCACGGCCAGGCCCTGGACAACTGTCCCCCTTGTGCCCCACTGATGGCGGCCCTGGTTATACAGCGCACACATCCACTCCATGATTGCTGAATATTGCTAAAAACAGTAGTTGAAAACAGTTGAAGACTCACAGATTTACCCTCCCAGGCATAGAACAAGTAACGCTAAAAATGATGCTATTTCATTTAAAGGGGATGTTCATCTTTGAATTATCCTTTAGTATGATGTATAGAGTAATATTCTTAGACAATTTGTAATTGGTCTTCATTTTTTTTTATTATTTGTACTTTTTTAATTATTTCACTTATTGTTCAGCAGCTCTCAAGTTTAAAATTTCTGCAGTTATCTGGTTGCTATGGTCAAAATTACCTTAGCAGCCAGGGAGTGGTCTGAATAAGAGACAGGAATATGAATAAGAAAGAACCTTAATAGAAAAATAATTAATTAAAAGTAACAATAACAAAAAAATTGTAGCCTCACAGAGCAATGTTTTTTTCAGTCAGTGACCCCCATTTGAAAGTTGGAAAGAGTCAGAAGATAAAGTAAAAAAATTAAAAAAAAAAATCAATAATAAAGACCAGTTGAAAAGTTGATTAGAAAAGTTAGAGTCTTATGAATTATAGGTTTCTTCTTGGCATTTTGCAGACAGCAAAAAAGAACAGATTTTGGACCATGTTAAGCCTGAAACAACATTCAAAACCAAGTTTACTAAGGTAAGATGACTTATTTTGGTCATGTTATGCAGTGAAAAAATCACCTATGCTTGGAAGCAAAAAATAAAGTAGATTGTCTTTCAGACAACAACTAATTAAACACAAATAAACAGAATACATTGCTACTGGCATCTTTTTATGAAAATCAATAGGAATGTATCAGTAACTGGGGAAAAATATCCACACCCTAAATTTTGGTACAAAAGTGTATATGAATACACAATCAATAGTGAGCTGCAGATAGGGATTTGTCAATAGGGGTCATTTACTGCTCAGGAGCACATTGTAATGTTAAGAGGTGCAGGTTCCTGACTGGGCCAGGCAGGACATGCACCCGGCTCCCCAGCAGCCCCCCTCCCATAGGGATGCACACTCATAGGGGCAGATTTATTATGTTGTGCAAAAAACAGTGACAAAATGCACCACACATTGCCAGGCTTTGTTGTGTAAAAAAAAACTTATGAACTTACGTAAAATAATGGCTTAAATCTGGCGTTCGGACGGTTTACAACATTTTTGCACAGTATAATACATACTTAGGGGCTGATTTACTAAGACACGAATTCCGACCGAATTGGAAAAATTCCGATTGGAAAACGAACATTTTGCGACTTTTTCGTATTTTTTGCGATTTTTTCGGCGCCTTTACGACTTTTTGGAAATTATCACGACTTTTTCGTTACCAATACGATTTGCGCGAAAAAACGCGAGTTTTTCGTAGCCATTCCGAAAGTTGCGTTTTTTTTCGTAGCGTTAAAACTTGCGCGAAAAGTTGCGCTTTTTTTGTAGCGTTAAAACTTAAAAAGTGCGACGTTTTGCGCAGGTTTTAACACTACGAAAAAATCGCAACTTTTTGCGCAAGTTTTAACGCTACGAAAAAATCGCAACTTTCGGAATGGCTACGAAAAACTTGCGTTTTTCCGCAAAAATCGTATTGGTCACGAAAAAGTCGCGATAATTTTCCGAAAAAATCGCAAAATACCGATCATTACGAAAAAAACGCAATCGGACGCATTCGGCCCGTTCGTGGGTAAGTAAATGGGCCCCTAAGTCTCTCTCTCTCATACTTAGTCTCTCTCCCTTAGTCTCCTCCAGACTTATACACCCAAACATTTTATAATATATAATAAACATATAATAATAAACATCATGTTTTGGGCTTCTGTACCAGCCCAAGGCAACCACAGCCCTTTAGTAGAGAAGATCTGTGCCCCCAAAGATGCCCCCAGTAGCCCCCCATCTTCTTTTCTGCTGATTCACTGCACATGCTCTGTGCTGCTGTCACTCACCTGTCACTTAGGGACTGACGAACAATATACTCTATATATAGAAAAGAAATGTCATGATATAAAGCTGATTAGCTTTATTGACATGTGAACCTCATTTTCTGCTTGATAATTTGTGACAACCCCTAAGCTTAGCTCCTCTACAGCTGCTTGGAAAGCATTGAGCATTGAGTGTCAGTGACACTTCTAACAGAATCTAAGATGGGGAGCTTCTGTGACAAATTTGAAGTCCTGGATCATTGCTGCTATAGAAATGTTGACATTTTAGGCTGGTGCAGTAAATTCAATATATAAAATATGGCATTTTTAGCCATATTAATTTTTAGGGTTTAGTTCTTCTTTAAGCTTGGCACACAACATGTTTTTCCCCACAATGCACAGATTATCCCCAGAATTCCAGTGTCATTGCAGATACAAACAGGCGATTCTCTTGATGCAACTGAGAACGTAGAATCTACATTCTGTGAATAAAAGTACTGAAGTGCCACAGATTGTAGACTCTACGTTCTGCAGCACTTCCAGGTTTGGGAGCGGAGACGTGGCTTTTACAGCACTCACATTCCCAGCACTCACACTTACTTGCACACTCACCCACATGCACACAACATGCATTTTGCCAAGTGCACACACACACTTATACAATTTTGGCACATAATACACAAGCCGGGTGTTTATTTTGAAGCAGCTAGAGGGTCAGACGTGAAAATTCATATGCACTATTTTTTTTTGGGTGCCTCTGTACGCCAAATAGTTTGGTAAATCTATGCATATTGGGCATCAAACTGACTCAGTAACCACTGGCGTTCATGTTTAGAATGTGTTTATAATGATATGTTACAAAACGTGGGGTATAGAATGGGGTAAAATGCAAGCTTTGAGACAATTTTCAGAAAGGACATAAAAATGGCTACATTTAGCTTAGCTTTGCTGTTTGGTGGTTTGCCATACAAAAACATATTTACCCATTTTACATTTGGCAGAATGTGTATTTTCTTAAAATATGAGGTTTTCTGTGGCCAACTTACTTATTTCCCACTTTTCCCACATATATTTCTACTTCCAAAAAAATCACCATCTGATTTATATGCCATGAAATATGTATGCGCTAACTTCTTTTTGGGGTCTCTAAATGCCAGATACTTTGGTAATTCTATGCACAATAGCATCAAACTGTTTAGTGGACCACTGCCATTCATATTTAGGATATTTTTTCTTGGTACCTACTGCTATGTTGGGGGTTAAGGGGCTTGAAAGTGGAAGCTTTGAGGCAATTTTTTGGTATTTCATAAAAACCGCCAATTTTGGAAAAGCATGGTGACTACATAGTTTCTTGTTCCAGAGGTGGAAATACACAAAAACTCAAAAACCTGGAAAGCTCAGGTTCTCCTGAAAAATATATAGTTTTCCTACCTTAACTAACTCCCCCCCAGTAAATACCCCCAAAATGGCATTTACTGGGTAGGGAGGGGGGGTTAATTCTCACCCTAACCATTTCAGTTTCTTTGTTTAGAAAAAAAACAGTAAAAGCTCTTTATAAGTAGGACCTGAACAACACTGATATACAGTAAGCATTTCATCATTCCCCAATGCAAGTCTCAGTGGTCATCTGTCCAGGGCTGGATAATATACCCTTGATAGATAAGGGCACATAATAATTACAATGCATTATATTGTGGTATAAACAAATATTTGGTGCTCAGCCCTTTTCAATGTCACTTATTCAGACAATTTGATCTCTGCTATTTACTGATTATTAGCGGTATGAAAAAATGCGAGCACACACAAATCTTTACACATGAAAAGATTTATTTTTCCACTGAGTGCTTAAGATCTGATTTTTATATTTTAAGATAGGAATCCAAATGGTGAAAATTCAAATCCAATTTGTTCTTGGCATAAAAGATATTGTTAATGGAATGTGTAAAATTAGAATTGATTTGTTTAATGCCTTGGCATCCATCTCCTTCAGGGTTTGTTTTCACAAAATGATATCTTTATTACTTGGTAAGCAGAATTTAGTAGATTTATGCTGTGCTCCGAGGGCATGGCCTTCTCTTCTATGTTGAGGTGAAATGTGTGTTATGAATGTAACTGATATGTTGAGCCGAATTGTTTAACTGAAATGTTCATATGAGTTGTATGAATGCAATTGCTACACTGAATGTTATGTATATAACTGCCATGTTGAGTGTAATGGTGTGCTATATAGGTAACTGCAATGTTGAGTTGAATTGTAGGTTATGAATTTTAACTATTATGTTGAGCTGAATGATATGTTATGTGTGTAACTGTTATGTTGAGTT
Organism: Xenopus tropicalis; assembly: GCF_000004195.4. Classification (NCBI taxonomy): domain Eukaryota; kingdom Metazoa; phylum Chordata; class Amphibia; order Anura; family Pipidae; genus Xenopus; species Xenopus tropicalis. The sequence continues at coordinate 50,313,637 of NC_030678.2, read as the reverse complement.
AAATGTGCTGAACTGGTATGTTATAAATGTCACTTCTATATTGAGCCAGAATATATGTTATCTGTAAAACTGATTGATTAAACTGAATGATAGGTTATCAGGTCTGGACTGGGATTCAAAATAGGCCTTGCATATCAGGTACAGAGAGGCCCAAACAGCCCCCACCAGCCCACTAAATAGTGACAGTCTATGGCATCTTAAAGCAGCCCCACTGGCTGGCATTTGCCAGAATCCACAAATTGCCAGTCCAGGACTGTATGTTATATATGAAACTGCTTCTGGATTCTACAACATTCTGTGCTATGTTCCTCTAGTTTATTTTGTGCTATTTTGTTGTGTCTTCTCTGTGATTTTATGCCCCCACTATCTCCCATCTATCATTCCATCAAGTACTCAGGACCTATTTGTTAGTAAAGGGAATAGAAGAGAGTAATTAGCAACTACAATGAAAAAATAATAGAAGTACCAGCAGAAGTCAGTAGGTCTTTAGAAAATAAAAAACATACTGTATTAGATACTTGTAATATGGAGGGTATTAGTGGTTATTTCAATCAAAATGCCACTGTATCTATCACCTAAGGAAAAAAAAAAAAAAAGCTAAGAAGGTAAGAGCAGAAATAATTAGCATCCGGCAAGTAGGACTTATTCAGACTCTGGCTACTGTAGAGGTTATCCACACAAAAATATATATTTCCAGTATGGGGATAAGGGCATAAAGAAACAAACAAGTGAAAAAACCTTCCAGCCTTATTTAGTGCGTATTTATTATAAAGCTCTAGGCATTATTTACTTTGATATATAAGTGCTGGAGTGCTTTGGGATGGAAAATTGCATGACACGAGTATTTAAGCTCAGTGTCTCTACAATGTATGTAACAACTCGATTTTTTTTAACATAAATGGGATATGTCTGAGAGTCATGTTACTAGTTCTTCTAGTGCATTTCAATGTGCAGTCTCTGTACAAGATGTATGTCCTGTTTACATTATGCATTACCTTAGTTACTCATTATGTTATTGTTTGGAGTGATCTTAAATGAGAAGAAATGAAAAACCACTGGGATGGAGTCAGATATCCCTAGTGAAGGTGCCTGCATAATACAGAACTAATTCTGAGACTCATGTACTGTGCATTTGCCCAGCTTAAATTAATGCAAGAGACACCTGGGAGCCTGCGAGATGAAGGCAGTGTACTTTATACAATGTAGCCAGGTGTGTTTAAGGAGGAAGAACACTGGGCTGGGGAAGGAGATAAGTAATCATAATCACTGGAGGGGTATCTAACAAATTGGCAACCCCCGGTGTCCTTGTGTTTTTTACCCCTTAATATATACTGGCCTTGTTTTTGTTTTACTCCTTTTCGTGTTAATTGCTTTAAACTAATACTGTATGTACAAACAATGAGATTATCAAAATGCTGAAATGTACAATGGACCAACATATAAACTAAAGGATTTACCATTTTCCTGTACTATGAATGTGGTAACTGTAATGGACTGCTTCACCGAAGAGCAATCTTTGACATTAGGCTGATTCCAGTTATATTTTTCATTTTGTTTCATACATGTCCTTTTGTGCCAAATGAGAGAATGTCAATTAAATTTTCATCACAGTTCCAGACTTGACGATGGCTTTAAAGCAGCAGATTGAGGGAAAGCGTGTTTGTCTGTGCATTCCTGATAAGATTTCATTAGAGGAAACAATTTTCCATATTTGTTCCCAGGATACATTTAGCCATGTTTTTTATGTTATATTTTAATATTCTGTAAGAAAGTCTCCTTTCTGCCTCAATGAAATGAATTATGAATGCAATGCTGTGCATCATCTTTTATCTTTCACCACACAAAAAAACTTATGGAGAATTGTAAATATACATGGGATGCCAATGGCTGTAGAGCTGCCCTATCTATTATTGCATGATGGCTGAAAGGCTTTCAGAGCAAATCTGTTTATTTTGACACTTACGTCAGTTTTACATAAATATAACATATACCCTGTCTTTTCCTATTTTTTCAGTGTTCAGACTTAAGATATATGGGCAAGAAGTACATCTGGATCATTTTAATCCTTCTATATTACATCATTAATTATTTTGTAGAGTTGTAGAGAACATGTTTCATGAAATTAAAGAATTTGCCAAAGATATAAAGATTTTGCACAGGGTTTATTAAAATACAGGTTTGGGACCTGTTATCCAGAATGCTCGGGACCTGGGGTTTTCCAGATAAGGGATCTTTCTGTAATTTGGATCTCCATAACTTAAGTCTACTAAAAATCATTTAAATATTGAATAAACCCAATAGGACTGTTCTGCCTCCAATATAGATTAATTATATCTTAGTTGGGATCAAGTACAAGGTACTGTTTTATTATTACAGAGAAAAAGGGAATCATTTTTAAAAATTAGAATTATTTGCTTATAATTGCTTATAATTTAGAACTTTCTGGATAATGGGTTTCTGGATAAGGTATCCAATACCTGTACCTTTCTCATTTTCTTCAAAACTTCAAAAAATCTTTATTTAAAAATGTGTGAAGAAAAAAAAGTGGCACATAGATGAACTACAAATGGAAGTCTGAATTGCAGGCATTACAATCACTTTTATCTATATGTCCTTAAATATACTGGGACACATTTTTCATGGGTTACAACATTAGACCTAGCTATAGGTTTATTGTTACAAAAATACACCTCCAGGCCAGTTCTTCTTTATGAGAGTATTGTGTGTTTTGGAGTTTGAAACCATAATGTTGGTAAAATGGGAATGAGTTTGGTTGAAGGGAAGCATATCAATTATCTACAAAAACACAAATGGAAGTTCACCTATGAATTTGAATAGGTTTGAGGTAGCTTTTTGTTGGCCTTTATTTTCTGGTGTTTTTTTTAATAATGTAATATCCTTCCAATCAAACTGCAAATGAAAACTCTCTCTGGTTGTGAATGGAACTGAGCTCTTTTACCAAAAAACCAACTTACGTTAAGCTTTTTAATTTTATTGTTATTATTTATTTGACTGCTTTTATTCAGGGATGCTACTATTTATCTTACATTCTGACAGTTAAAACTTTTTCCTGGTAACTAATATAATTCAATTCTAACAATTAGACAGCAGATTAAATTCAAAGCCTTAACCATGTTGTCCTTTACCAACTATACTAGTGCGCAAGAGGGTGCATGCATTAACATTGAATACAATGTTAATAAACCTGGGATTCACAAACCTTGGTTGTTATGGTTTGTAACACTACAGCATGGAAGAAACTAAATAGAATTAAAATAGGAGGGATTACAGTAAGCAAAACACATATTAGCAATGACAAAATCAGACAATATTCCATGCCAGTTCATATGATAATAGAGAGGAAGTCCAGGAGGTAGAGACTTTCTCTTTGGCTTGATAACATCAAAAAGATAAGACACACTGCAGGGCCAGAGCAGGTGGGAGGCTGCACCCTGCTAGGGCTAGGTGAGTAGGAGATCTGTACCAGGACCACAATAGAGATGAGAAGTAGCTGTGTTAGTTAGTAAGGGCAGCCTGTGGCCCCAATGAGGAGGTAGTGATTGGGGTTAGTACATTGAGCGATTGTGCTCCAGTTAGGGATTTGAGTGTTAGTAGCTTAGTGGGGGACGTTGTAATAAGGCAGCTGAGAAAAGCGTGTGCACTGTTTGCTGGACATAACAGAGAAAGGGAGAAGTAATGTTATTGGGAGTGAAGGCCCCTTAACAGCTAACAACACCCTGCAAGTGCCTTTTTACATTACAGTTTTGTTTGAGGCTTCTAGATAGAGGGAATGCTGTGCAAGTAAGGATGTGAGTGGGTCCTCAGGAGAAGTGTTCATTTTATTTTATGTAAGTGAAGAAACACCAAAGTCGGGCTACCAGTGCTCCTCTGTACCTTGCAAACCACTAAATATTGTAATGGATGTATATTGTAATTTTGCTTAGAATTATTTTACATTTTATTAGGCAGAATTGTATTTCTAGTTTGACATACCCTTTCATATAAATATTGAAATTGTGTTGCCATCCTACTTCCCAAATTTTTCAAGAAAGTGAATAGCATAATGTGGACATGGTAAGGTGTTTGTCTATTTGCTTAAATAGAACAAATACATCGGAAAAGTCTAAAAAATTGTTTGCCATTGCACGGTAAATTTCCTCAAGCACTACCATTCAAATGTACGGTCTACCCAATGGTCAAATGTTGGCCTAAATGTTTTTGAATTAGTCTATAATGCAAAATACATTTTATTTGATCATTAAATACCTCAGAAAACAAGACCTGTCAACTTGGAACACTATGTTTCGTTAATAGGTAAGAAGAGGCCACAGCATTTATTCACATTTTATCAAAAATAAATGGGGCTTTGCCAGCCTCACCCCAAGGGAATATTCAAAGCCAGAATTCCATAAGAGATCACTACTATGCTCTGCCATTCCTCGCTGAAGATTTGAGATCAGCACTATGTCATTATATCCACCACTAGTATTAGGCTGCTTCTACCTACAGAGAGGATAGCCCCAAACTCTGCTACCAGCAGGAGCTGCCTCACCCACCATGAGAGAAGTTCAGCAGCCCTGCTGCCGGTCCTGAATCTGCAGTGTCTCGATGATAAGAAATCCAAGCAGGCTGTCACCTAGCACAAGCAGTAGTAGCATCTGTATCAATCAACCCACCGTGCAGTCAAAAAAGAGAACTTCCTTTCTCCCTCTTCTAAAATTACCTGTGCAGTACTGTGGAAAGGTCCTACCGCTGCTGTGACAGATCAAACTTAAAATATATTACTATTTATCCACTGCTTTGATTCAGAGGAAGGCAAAAAACACAGCCTGAAGCCTTTACCAATTATGCCTCAAGAGGGAAAAAATTCTTTCCTGACCCCCATGGCAATCAGAAACATTCCCTGGATAAAGGATTGGACTTTCATTTAACATAAATGATACCATGCAGACTCTCACATTTATACCGTATAACGTTACTGAAACCACAATATAACAGTGCATACAGGAAAACACCCACATTCGGTTATTAATAGATAATATGAGAACATAAAGAAGAGAGGGTGGGGTGTTTCTACCTGTTCAGAAGATGGGAAGTGAACTGCTTCTCTCGTGACATCACATCCCTATCCTTCTCCACCCCCAGCCCAGCTTTCCCCAGCCTTGACTCATTGCTTCTCCTCCAATCACAGCTACATCTGATTCTGCTAATCTTTAAACATTTAATCTGGCTGCTGGTCATTCGGATCTCTTGTCATGCAGCCCCTGCGTTTATAGCTCCAGGGCTTCCTTTATAAGCTCCTTTAACAAAACTCTAACTTGTGTTTAAACGAGGTGTAAAATCACGGCTTTTTAGCTAAAACTTCATTCAGCTAAACTTCACATGATTGCAAAAGGTGCCATTTTGTACTTCTTATATTAGAGCATTATAACAAAGCAAAAATGTTACAGCCCAGAAACTCCTGTGCCAATTTGCCAGGAACAAACAAAGCACCGGTTTAATAATAGTAATAATAATAATAATAATTCAGGCTGCATCTGGAGTTTTTAAGTATTAGCAACATGCATGAACTTCAAAGGGGAAACTAATACTTCAGTAATAGTTGAGTCAGAAAAAAAGACAAATAGCATTAACCAATCTTATATTTTATGAGTGGAAAGGAAATAGTAACAGAAAGTATGCAATTTATTATTACCTACAGAGGTAACTAGTTTTAAAGAACCAACGAGTAGACAATTCAGATACTCACAGAAACAAGTGGGTTACACACAAACAGTAGTGCAGAGAGTGGAAGTCTCTAGCAGCAAAACTTGAAAACTAGAATATATTCTCTTGCATGGGTACCAGTATTCAATAAGCAAATCTAATACCTACACACTGTATTCTGAATTGTTCAGAATCCTGATGACCTGTGGCTTGCACATGGAAAGGTCTAAAGTGCCATCAAAACTATCCACATGAAAATAATTACTTATGCAGTTTAAAATATGAAACAAGGTTCCAGCAAAAATGAAAATCCACCTAAACTCCACTAAATGCTGTGGGGCTGGTTGAATTAACACTGTTTAATATGATGACACAGTTTTTGGGAATATATTTCATGGTTTTTTTTTTGCAATTTGTTGTTTAAAACACAATTGCTGTAGTTTCCTGCCTCGATTTACAATGTATGAGAATACACGTCTATAAATAAACACGCTCAAGCGTGACAAAGGTCAGAGTGGCCTGCTTTTGAGACCTTTCAATCCAGAGCAGATTTCTTCCCACATAATCCTACTGGGGCCAAAGTGACATACACTCAGTCATTAACAGTGCGCTTCTAACTCAAAGTAGAAGAGATAAATATCAGCTTGTTTATATTGCATATGTATGAAATGTTCTCTTACTCCTGCATTTGCAGTTTTATAAGACCCCCCCCTTTTTTCACAACTGATATTGACATCCTTTTACTAAAGTGCAATAAATGGTGAAAAGGACTTGCACCAAAAGAAACCAGACCCAGTTTAAACTGTCTGCAGATTTTTTGATGCACATTCTGTATGTTTTCTGTTACTGCTTAGAGAGTAGCATTATGTGAAAAAACGTTAGTGAGTCTATTCTGAGTCTATAAATCATATTTATAAATGTATTAATAGGAAATTATAATGATATAATGTAAAAATTACTTATTTGAATTCATTGGCCATAATTACACTTATAACTTTATTAATACATTCATAAATTGCTAATAATTGCTAGACTATACAAACAAATTATTAGTGCGGAAATTTGCAGTGGTGGCAACAAAAAATTAGAGAATTGGGCTAAATGAGTGCCCAAAAACTTAAACTTACAAGAAATACCTCTAAAATTACCTGTAGTGCTTGCATTAATAAAGCCAGTTATTGCAATACAAATTTGCCTAATCTCACTTCAGTAAACACGGGAGCTGTTTTAACATAGGTGCAAAAATAATTGCAGGGATAATAGGTGATTTATATACAACCTTTATAACCTTCAACATCATTGCAATACTCTTATGCAACCTCATAAGTAAAAAAAAGGCACAAAATTTGCCCATGTTGAGTAACCTATAGGAACCAATAGGATGTTTGCTTTTTGACAGCTGACCAGAAAATGCTACCTGCTATAGCTAATAAGACCTGTAGCAAACCCAACCTGGACAGCCTTCATTTAAATGTTCCATCCCTTTTTACACTTTAGTTGTAAGTAGTGATGGGCGAATCTGTCCATAAAATTCGGGAAAAGGCAAGAAGATTTGCGAAACTGTGAAAAATTTAGCAAAACGCATTTGTTGTGGGGTTTTTTTTGTCGTCCGTGTCTTTTTTGGTCGCCCGCGTTTTTTTTTATTGTGACTGAACCCTTTTTTTACGTGACCACACCCAATTTGATGCGCGGCATAAAAATTTTTTCCGCGCGCCAATTTTTTTTCCGCAAAACAATTCGCCAGTGGTGAAATGTGGAAGTTCACTGCGAATCCATGCCTGGCGAAAAAATTTGCTCATCATTAGTTGTAAGTCTATGCATTCCATTCACCTCATTATTAGCCTTCTTAAAGGAGAAGAAAAGGTAAAAACTAAGTAAGCTTTATCAGTAAGGTCTATGTAAATACAACCATAAGCACTTACAGAAATGCAGCACTTAGTCCTCTATCAAAAGAAACACAGGATTTCTTGTCTTCTTTTATTTATACATGTACTTTGGTATCTGGCTTCCTCTCTCAGAAAAATCCTTCATTCCCAGGGTCTACACAGAGTCTACGCAGCTCTCTCCCTTCTTCTGCTCCCCCTCCCAAAAGAATTTATAAGAATTCACTCCCCCTCCGATCAGAATGTGTGATCTATGCTACCAACGGCTAGAGCTGCAGCAGGAAGCTATGGAGACCGAGCTAAAATGGCAGCTGCTGTCTTAAACAGCTTCTAGGACTAGGTAAAGCTTTCTGCAGAATAAATACAGCATTCTAGGTGGCACTAATGTGGCGAATCTATTGGGAGTAAAATGCCAAAATGACTTTTCTTCTCCTTTAAAGTGATATTGACATGAAAAAACTACTTTCAAAATTATGAATCTACATAAAAAGAAACCTATAGGTTATGTTGATCATTTTTTGCTGATAGAGCTGCTTTAGTAAGTAATTGTTACTTGAAGTTCCTAAACCCGACTGTCCCTTCTCAGCCTGTCAGTTATAGCGTCTAATTCTAACAGACTCCTTCTACACAAATATGGCAGCCCCCTCATAGAGGAATATGGGGGAGGAAATAGGTAATATGTAAAAGTATCAGACAAATACTTTTATGGCAAAATTATAAATAGTATACAAAGACAATGTTATGATGTAAAAAAGGTTTCATTTCTAGTGTCAGTATCTCTTTAAGGACCAAAACCCTTTCAATGCATATTTAAGGCGAGGCCTTACCAGGGATCAATAAAGAGGCAAAATTATATTTCATCACTCGAGTTAATGCATTTCTACATGGAAGACAGCAATTTCTTTTCTTTAGTAGTCACTGAATGGCACTGTCTAGAGTTACACAACTTGTTCACAAAAATCCCCAAATCCTTCTCAATTACAGATCCCCCAACACACTACCATTTACTGTAAAACTCTCATTTATGTTTTTTCTGCCAAAGTACATACTTTTTCACTTATCAACATCAAACATCATCTGCCAAATTGTCAAATTGCCATACAAAGTGGCAGCATCCTGCATGGATAATATATGAATATAATCCTCATTTATTCTTTGTGAGTAACTGCTGTATAAATCTCAGATACTTGTAAAATGCTGTTTTAGCATTTGCTGTCAAGGTACAGATATTCCAGATATTCTTGTGGCCCTCCAGCTGCTGGACAAAGATACATTGACTTGTTGAGGTTTCCATCCTTTTTTTAAATGCTTTTAAAGGAATAAGATGGATATTTATGAGAGTGGTGTAAATGGTTCTATTGCTAATTTAGAATTTTTTAGCAAAACAAAGGTGCCCTTGAGCGCTTTGGTATTGATTTAGGTGGGGGAGTTAGATTTTTCATTGGGTTATACCTTAGCACTTTGGCACTGATTTAAAAAAAAACAAAGCCTTTATCTGAATGTTGTTGTCTTGTTGGCACCATTTGTAAATAAATACGTCTACACCTGTACAGCGATCGTTACTTTTGTTACAAGCTGGATTAATTTAGCCTGCGGCATTGAGCCAGGTGTCTACTATTTCATTATTTAGATGAAAAGACCAAAGTTAAAAGGACAACACAATAAAAATAAGTTTGTACTTCCACCTTTAAATTTAGTTTTATCAAATGCAAATTATTGTAGTGTCTGTTAATTTTTATTACAACTTTATATCAAATGAACAGCAAGCCCATTTATTTATTTCCTGGTATTTATATTAGGGAAGCACCAAATCCAGGATTCGGTTCGGTATTCGGCCAGGATTCGGCCTTTTGCGGCAGGGTTTGGATTCGGCCAAATTCACGGCCCTGGCTGAACCAAATCCGAATCCTAATTATCATACGCTAATTAGGCTTTGGAAGGGTTAAATGTCACCGTGTGAACATGGAAGTGGAAAATTTTTTGCTGCGTGCTTTCCACATGGCAACATTTAACCCTTTTCAAATCCTAAATAGCATATGATAATTAGGATTTGGATTCGGTTCGGTATTTGGCCGAATTCCTTACAATGGATTTAGGGGTTAAGCCGAATTCGAAAAACTGGGTTTGGTGCATCCCTACTTTAAATAGTGCCAATATGTATGATTTTACATAGATCATATATTATTTACATTAGTCACTCTGTGTCATATTCACACACAGTAGGGACAATTTTATCAGGGGCCAATTAACCTGCACACAAACATGGGGATAATATACAAACTAATAGAATGTTTGATATATATCTCCTACTGCTTTACACGCATTTTCTAAAAAGAACCTAAACAGAAATGTTCTGTGCATGTCATCAAAAAGCAATTGAGGAGGAGTTGTGTATCGCCACTGGCAAATTATTTTGCAAAACTGGCACAAAAATGTGGCAATTGAGGAAAAATTTGTGGTTGCATCAAATAAGTCACGGTCCAGTCAAAAGTCATGTGGTAGTTGCATTGTGAAAATTTTCAGCAAAGTGAAATGGGACAGATTTGCTCATCAATAGTAGTGTTCAGTATAGGGAGGGATGTAAATCTATTGCCATAATTATCTAGCTATAACAATTATAATACATTTGTACAAAGATGTATTAATTAACTGTTACCATTTTATGGCTATTTGAACTAAGTAAAGGTCCCCATACACGGGCCAATAGTAGCTGCCGATATCGGTCCCTTGGACCGATTCCGCAGCTAATCGGGCTGTGTACGTGCACTTCGGGCCTGCCCGACCGATATCTCAATCGGGCAGGTTAGAAAATCGCCTCGTAGATGCAGTCCCCGGCCCGTCATTATAATTCGATCGTTTGGCTCTGGGGATGGAATTACCCTGGATTCTCCCGATATCGCCCAACCGTAGGTGGGGGATATCGGGAGAAGATCCGCTCGCTTGGCGACATCGCCATGCGAGCAGATCTTTTGGTGTATGGGGACCTTAAGACTACTGATCTTAGGGGTCCTTTTTGAGCAATATCCTAAGTAGAAGCTTCAGAAAGTTTACTGAAAGTTATTGGTGATTGTTTCAAGATTGTTTCAAGAAATCTGTGAGGAGCCAAACCAATAAATACATTATTAACAATAACATAAAGACAGGCATTTTTGTATGCTATCATCTGACTTATTTCTTTACACTTAAGATCCCTATATAACTTTGATGATGACAAGTAACATTACACAGAAACATTAAATCAGATATGATAGATAAACAGGAAAAACTTTATTTTAATTATATGAAGGAGGTGACTTCATTATTCCCATGTAGGAGCAATATACAGTCAGATATGACAGCCAGACTTTAATAAAGCAGTAAATTCCGAATGGAGTATCTGGAATAAATTTGCTACTTCATTAGTGTGTGCCCGCCATATCCTCTTGCATAAATCTGCATTCAGATAATTAGGTTGTGAAGATCTGTTTTTAAAGCTGTTACTGTGTCTCTCAGTAGTGTTTTCACAGTGCTAGAAAGGGTTGGTTATTTTCAGATTAATAAACGTACAACGCTTTAATCACAAGACTCCATTTATATTTTATATGATCTAGCCTGTAGACCTAACCATATTGCAAGCTATATTTTAGATAGATTTGAGATATGCTACAGGACAAAAAGGGATTAAATGTGATTATATAAACTGTGTAGTTTAATAGTTTTGATACTTTTGCCACTCTACATGATGACGAAAACATGAGGGCAGAAAGTGGCTCATTTACAGAGCACGCTGGCGGAGTAAGCTTTGTACCCGCAAGCCTTATCATAGTAAAGTATAATTGCTGTCACTTCTTAAAAAAAAGAAAGCCTTATCTATACATTTAGATTTCTTTTCTATTAATGACATTGTAATCAAACTTTTATGTTGGTCAGGCTGGTATAATGCTGGCAACCAAGCCCAGACTGGCAATCTGTGGGTTCTGGTTAGAGGAGCTGCTGTAAGATGCCATAAACAGTCACTGCTGGAGTCTGTTAGGCTTCTGTGTCAGGGCCTGTTGTGAATACCAGTTTGGACCTGCTGGGCAGGTAAAGGTATAAAGGTTTTATTCTGTTCACATGGTTCCATGCAGCTGGATTTCCTAGAAACAACGTTGCATATTAAAATGAAACCTTCTCTAGTATAAAAAGCCACTAACTGTAGCAAATGCTTAATAAATCTGCTTCTCAAACAACTTATTTTTAATATTTATATATTTAATGGTGTAAAACATTTTTTTCAGCAGCAAACAACACCCTTGTGCTGTGAGACACCAATTTTGTAAAAAAATGCATATGACTAAAGGTCATATGTTAAATCTTTATTATTCCTAGTCCAGACATTACAGTAAAAACCCATGAGTGGTATTGGCCCACCCCCACTAGGAGAAAAATTAGTAGGGTTTGTAGGTACAGGTATGTGATCCCATATCCAGAAACCCATGATCCAGAAGTTCCAAATTACGGAAAGGCCATCTCACATAGACTCCATTATAAGCAAATAATTCCAATTTTTAAAAATGATTCCCTTTTTCTCTGTAATAATAAAACAGAACCTTGTACTTTATCCCAACTAAGATATAATTAATCCTTATTGGAGGCAAAACAAGTCTATTGGGTTTATTCAATATTTAAATGATTTTTAGCAGACTTAAGTTATGGAGATCCAAATTACAGAAAGATCCCTTATCTGGAAAACCTCAGGTCCCGAGCATTCTGGATAACAGGTCCTATAGCTGTATACCCTTGCCTTGTCTCAAAGGAATACATATAAACATAATTTTACAGAACATAAAGTATGATTAAACCAGCATACCAAAACTTTAAAATTCCTACTTGCTTTTGGTCTCTGTTATCGAGAAATGAACATCCCTTCTTTCATGTGTGGGATATACATTTTGAGTAGAAATGACTATGCAAATGATTGCAACTCCAGACCCAAATCAAGTAATTAACTCTCAGTGGGGACCTAAAACCATATTCCTAGTTGGTACAAAAGCTTAATGTACTTTGTGTTACTTGTGCATTTCTCATTGTAATTGTTCAATTACTCATGAGAGAACTGTATGTGAAAATTAATTATGTGCAGTGTTTTGTTGAATTCCATGCGCCTGTTTATTCCATAATCGGCTTTATTGCTGTTTTCATTTAGTTTAATAATACATAAAGTATTTTGTATAACATTAAAGGCACAACAATTATTATTTTATCTAAACACATTTAAAAGGGCCTATTTAAATTAAGCCCTATTCGCAATTCGTATTTAAGGCACATATCTTCTCATTTTGTTAATTTGTAATCCTAAGAACACTGCCAAAGTGAATCAAATGAAAACAGGCTTCCTTGACATTTCAATTATAAACTAACTTCTGCCAGTCATACAGTAAAATTACATATTTAGTCTTTCCAACTGCTTTTAGAGATCAAGAGAATATTAAAGTTTGTGGAACTGATATTGAACGTGTCACTTCCAGGCAGATTTTTCCGCTTACTTTAGTAATGGTTGGGGTTATAATAGATGCTTACCTTGAGCAAAGACTGGGCGTGATCAGCTGCAGGGTAGCCCATAGGTCGGGGCATCATACATCATAGATGTAAATTAATTATCCCCAGACTACATATATTTACTCTGTGACATGTGGATGGACAGCAGGCCTGTACTGGCATTCTGAACATTCTGGCAAATGCCAGAGGGGCTACCGTAAGAAGCCATAGGGGCACATTTACAAAAGCACGAACGCTTCGAGCGTTCATGTGAATGCTCCGAGCGTATTTTCTCCAATTGTTTCAGGTGTCCACATGACTTTTTCGTATGCCGCACGACTTTTTCGGACGTTTGCACGAAAAAATCGGAAAGATTTTACCGCTGTTTACAATTGTTCGGTACGAAAATTTCGTGACTTTCGGATTGCCAATACAATATTATCGTGACTAATACGATTTTTTCGTAAGCATTTTCGTGATATTTGCGATCTTCAGAAATTTTCAATCCGATTTTTTCCCATTCATGATTCGGATTCTTGGATTAGTAAATGTGCCCCATAGTGTAGGAGAACAAACATTACACCCCTGTCAGTTGTAAATGGGCCAGAATGAAATTCATGAAAATTCCAGAGGGAGAACCACTGGCAAAACAAGAGGTTGATGTGTAACCTGCCCCCCCCCAAAAACAAAAATCATCAGAAGGGCATGGTGCCCACAGCAGCTCCCACCTGCACTGCCCCACCCCCTGCCTGCCTGTGTGGTTTCATCTGAATATTTAGAAGCAGCAGCTTGGGGTGGAGGATTTTAATACTATAGAGCAGTGATCCCCAACCAGTAGCTCGTGAGCAACATGTTGCTCCCCAACCCCTTGGATGTTTCTCCCAGTGGCCTCAAAGCAGGTAGTTATTTTTTAATTCCTGGTTTTTGGGCAAGTGTTGATTGCATAACAACCAAGTGTACTGCCAAACAGAGCCTCATGTAGGCCGCCAGTCCATATAGGGGCTGCCAAATAGCCAATCACAGTTATTATTTGGTACCCCCAGGAACATGTTTTATGGTTGTGTTGCTCCCCAAGTCTTTTTACATATGAATGTTGCTCACAGGTAAAAAAAGGCTGAGGATCCCTGCTTTAGAGGAAGCCCCCCTGTCCCCTGCCCTGTTAACCATGGGGTCTGCTTCCTCTATAGTTAAATCACTGAGTAGAGCAGTTTATACAACTGCACACAGTGATCCTAGAGTATGGTAGCATCATTTTATTTTTGCGGGGGAATCATAATCATGCCAAGAATAAAACACTATAGTAATCATATACTGTATAGCCTGGGGGCTACCTACTAAACTTGTGGTCATTTGTTTATCTGTAACCTCAACAGTCACTTGCTTAATAGGACTCTATGGGGCACATATATAAATGCTCCAGCCCAAAACCATGTGAGAGTTCCCAAATTCTTGTGTGGTTTCTTTTCCTCCACCAAAAAATAAAAAGCTACCAAGGTGGGCATGTGGGGGGAAATATTCATTTATTTGGATTCCTCGCTAAATGAGAGAATCTTAGCTTGTATTGCTACGTTTAGATGCAGTTTGGTTGCAGCTGAGTCTGGGCTCAATCTGAAGCCTCACTCTGTGTGACAGCTTTATTGTCCAAGTGAAGCGCCACTCTATCTTTAATTATGTACTGTATATAATTAGAATGTCAATAGAAGGTGAAATTCTAGAAATATTTTAAACATGTTTGATATTCAACCATTGCTTAAACTATTTTGCATTATCTCTGTAGATATCTCAGGTGTTTTTTTTAATTTGCATTTAAAGCTTGTCCAGTGATGAAATGTTTTCCAATAGCTCATACAGCTCTACACTTGCCATTTTATACCTCACACCCACTCTGCTCTTGTCTACATCTCCTCTCTTATCTTTCCATAACACACACAGCTATCATTTTCTTGGTTCTTATCTGACTTGTCGCCATTCTCACATTAGATGCACAAACGCACTGAGTTGCCTTTCTTTGGACCACACAAACAATTCCTTTATTTTCTTTAATCTTTGCTTTTTTGATTAGCAAATATGTATCTCTAAATTCTTGTTGCATATCATGCTCTAACAATCTGTTTCTACTCTCAAAATATTTTAACCTTAGGTACAACATCAGCCAAATCCATGTACTGAGCCAAAGTATTACTGAAGCAGCTTTTATGTTGTTATCAGTAAAACAGTGCACCTCTTCCACAAGAATGCTGTCGTTAGGACTAGTTTCATTAATGTGATTCACTGCAGTTATGGGAAATGGCACACAGAGCTACTTATAGCCGGCTGCTTGTAGCAACTACAAAATAGACAATACTAATCCCTACGTGTGTTTAAGCAGAATTATCTGCCAAAATTTACAGGATAATTTGCTTTTAAGATAATGAGTTATTAATATAAGAAAGATTAGCAAGGCAAAGGAGACAGCTTTATGGTGTTTGTGCCCCTGTCCACCAACATGCCATTTGCTCTATAACATCATTACCTTATGTAGTCTAAGGGCTCTGGCACACGGGGAGATTAGTCGCCCGTGACAAATCTCCCTTGTCACGGGCGACTTATCTCCCCGAACTACCATCCCACCGGCGAAAATGTATGTCGCCGGTGGGATGGCACACGCTGCGCAGGCGATTTTGGCACATCGCCGAAGTTGCCTCGCAAGGTATTTTCGGCAATTTGCCGAAATCGCCTTCGCAGCGTGTGCCATCCCACCGCCATTTTTGCCGGTAGGATGCCAATCCAGGGAGATTAGTCGTCCGCGAACAGGGAGATTTGTTATGGTTATTGAAGGTAATCTTACTTTAGAATCTACTAAAGACTAAACTACTATAGAATCCAGCTTTATCCTTATCGTGCACATTGAATCAGCCTTAAACTCAACATCCCTTGCATTTTTTTTGCTTTATTGTAGTTAAATTAATGTGAAGGTCTTGAAAATATGCAGCTGTTAATGTATGAAAACTGACTTTAAATTCATAGCAAAGAAGATTTCACCTATTTTGTACCTAAAAATAAGTTTCATTGATTTCTTAAAGGGATACGGTCATGATTGTGATGGTGTGATATTTAATATTATATATTGTGTACATTGAAAAAAACTCACCTTACCATTTAAAATTGTATTTTAAAATTAATACATATATCCTAGGGAGAAAGCACAGAAAATCTAATAGCACAATATCCACAAACAGGTATAAAGTGTATACATTATTACAATATAACTGTATTGCAACTAACACTCTTAACTTCCATGTAACCACACATTTAAAGAGCGCACAGATTAATTGGGGGTGTAACTGATCCTGCTTAGGATTCAATACTCAGTTGTAGAGTAATTGGATTTTTTCAATGTCCTTTCAAAGATTTTCATAGTGCGTTTCCATATAAAACCATACAAAACAGAAATAACATACACACTGTAATACTGTTTTATTGTAGAAAAATCTTAAAATGCCAATTGGCTACTTACTGTACAAGCGTAGGTGTCAAAATGTGATGATTAGGAGATGATTCAATACATTAATACCAAATTAAAAATGTTTATTAAAAGCCCCACAAGGTACAGATAATGGGTTTCAAAAATCAAATGTTTCTATAGGATAATTAGCACCCTAGTTGAAAGGAAACAGAGTGGGACAAAAAGGAAGCAGATTGCAGAAACGTAAGTGATAGGCATTAGCAGTCAGTTTAACTGGTGGTAAATCATTTGTCAGCAATGGCAAGCATCGGTTTCCAGCTCAAGGGGTCTAATATTAAGAATCGCTTAGATCAAGCCTGGGTATCAGTGGGCACAGTATTAATAGAAACTCATGTGGTAAAAAAAGAGTATCATCATTATTCAAAAAGAAAAAATTGGTTGTGCTATCCAAAATAAAGTCTATGGTAAAGTTAACTTGGATTGCGCATTCCTAAAAAACTGCCTCCATGGTGGTATTTTGGAGCAATCAGTGAGAAGGATACAGACGTTTCAGGATCCTCCCGTTCCCTTTTTCAATGTAGCATTCCCTAACACCCACCCCAGGTGAATAGAATTTAAACTACAAGGTGCATGTCCACGATCATACGAATTTTCATGAGATCTCGGGCTGTTAGTGATACCAGTCATAGGTCATATGATAAGGATCGCAGACAAAGTCACAACCTGCTTACCAAGGCCATCTAAGTGTTATACAGTGCACAATTATTACAATGTTATACACAAGGCAGACCTGCCTACATTGAAAAAGGGAATGAGAGGTTCCCGAAGCATCTGTTTCCTTCTCACTGATTACTCCAATAAACCTGCATGGAGGCAGTTTTTTGCAGCTACTGAATCATGAGTGACTTCCTTTTTTGTATTTTGCACTTAACATATCATCATCGTCACAAGAATGGCTGTAGTCATACATCCAGCCGCACAGTTTTGGCGACATGTGCCCAATCAGTATCCACTAGCAGTTAGGTTCCAGCAAAAACTGCCGTACACTGCCCACATAACAGAGGCAGAAACTTTTGATTTTAGAAACCCTTACCCATTATCTGTACGGTCGCCTAGACCTTGATGTATTTAGGGTGTGGGGATAATGCACCAAGAATATATACATCCTTTACTGTGCAAGCTAATTCAGAGAGTCTGAAGTTAATGGCAAATAGGACAGTGTTCCAACAGAATGTTTCAGTTGAGAAAAGCCTGAAACCACCCATGCCACTTCCTTTAGACATAAATTCAAACTGTCGGACTCAGTAAGCATAGGTGGTTCTTGTCCTGAAAAAGCACATTAGAGCATTTTAATGACCACCAGTACTAGCAGTGATAGACAGTTTCTATTAGGGCATTTTGTCTGCCAGAGGTCGTTGGCAGCTAAAATGTCCTGTAATCATACATATTTAAAATATATATATATTATATATTACCTTATAATATAAAATATATTATATATCACCCTATAATAAAAAATTAAAAAGTAGCACAGATGGAATGGTTAAAGACAATCATCCATCTGCTACCACTCATGTGGATCTATATTAATAGAAGATGGAATATGTCAATAGGGTTGTTTCCACCTAGCAGATAATGTATTTTATTGGACTATCCAGTAAAACGCCTGCAAGGCAGGGTCTGGTATTGCAAATTAACAAGCAATGTAGTTGCCAGTAAATTTGTAACAACCTGAGGTTAAGACCCTGGCCCACCCACTTAAGCCCCCTACAGAGAGGATGGCCCCAAACTCTGCTACCAGCAGGAGCTGCATTACCAACCATGAGAGAAGTTCAGCAGCCCTGCTGCCGGTCCTTGATCTGCAGTGTCTCGATGATAGGAAATCCAAGCAGGCTGTCACCTAGCACAAGCAGTAGTAGCGTCTGTATCTATCAATCCACTGTGCAGTCACAGGAGAGAACCTCCTTTCTCCCTCTGCTAAAATGACCTGTGCAGTACTCTGGCAAAGTCCTACCGCTGCTGTGACAAATAAAACTTAAAATATATTATCATATATCCACTATTTTGATCCAGAGGAAGGCAAAAAACCCAACCTGAAACTAGTGCCAATTATGCCTCAAGAGGGAAAAAATTCCTTCCTGACCCCCTGGGCGATCGGAAACATTCCCTGGATCAAGAAATCGTTGTTAACATGAATTAAACACAAAGCTGACTCTCAAGTTTATACCATATAAAGATACAGAAAGCACAATATAAAAATGCATTCAGGTAAAATTCCACATTCAGTTATTAATAGATAATATGAAAACCAAAAGAAGAGAAACTCCTGACATTTCTCAAAATATGCAAAAAGAGGGAGGGTGGATGGGATGTTTCTACCTGCTCAGAAGATAAGGAAGTGAGTGCTTTTCTGACATCACATCCCTCTCTTTCTCCGCCCCTCCCCAGGCCAGCCTTCTCCTGCCTTAACTCTTTCCTTCTCACCTAATCACAGTTGCACCTGGTTCTGCCAATCTCTAAACATAAACCAGTGTAATCTGGCTGCTGGTTATTCGGATCCCTTGTCATGCAGCCCCTACGCTTATATCTCCAGGGCTTTCCTTTCCGCTTAACTCTTATCTTTTTGCTTGCTGATCCGTCCATAAACCATCCCCCAGCTTTTTACATTGCTTGAACGGCAATTCAGGTAAAGTGGCACGCAAAGGTATTTTCTGCTGCTGCCCGTGGGGCACGCCATTTTCAGCAATCAACAAAATGCCACGTGTATTTTTCTTAAAGTAAAAGGGAGGCAGCATAGGCAGCTTTGGCCATTTTACACTAAAGTGCGCATACTATTAGTAGAGCAGGGTAGTGGTCATGATAGAGACATGGAGCTCCTACCAGTTTACGAAACTGAATCCTTGAAGTGCACTGAAAAGAATAATGAAAGCGCAGAGGGGCTGGGGAGCTAGTGATATGAATATGAATGACCCCCCACACTGCGCTTAAAGGGGTTAACTCACCGGTGCAGCTTTCCCGCGCAGTACAGGGAGGTTGGGAAGTCCACCGCTTGGTTTATTCCTGCCCCTCCGCCTGGCTCTTAATCCAGCGCTGCACTTCTCTCCCCAACTGCTGTGACCGGAGCCGCTTCTCCCAACCTCCCACCCTGTTCTATATATATATATATATATATATACAAAATATACTGACAGACAGGCACTCTCGACAAACAAAGATCAAAGATGCCTGGGTGCAGTACAAAAATGGAGTAAAGTAACAGAAAGTAACTGGCACCGCACTCACAGGACTTATGAAAATACAAAGAGGTTTATTCAAAGTTGTGTCTAACGTTTCGGCTACCATTGCAGCCTTTCTCAAAGACAATGTGAACAAAGTGAATACACACTAATAAACACAATTTGGCGCGAAAATGGTGATGTCATAGTGTGGGAGAATACACAATATACATTACATAGTGAAATTGTTCACTTATTTCACTATGTAATGTATATTGTGTATTCTCCCACACTATGACGTCACCATTTTCGCGCCAAATTGTGTTTATTAGTGTGTATTCACTTTGTTCACATTGTCTTTGAGAAAGGCTGCAGTGGTAGCCGAAACGTTAGACACAACTTTGAATAAACCTCTTTGTATTTTCATAAGTCCTGTGAGTGCGGTGCCAGTTACTTTCTATATATATATACATATATATATATATACATGCATATATAATCTATAAACCATGGTTCATCATACTTGTTTGAAAACTTGTCACAGCATATGGTGATCTCGTGATAGTCCTTGGCCAATTAATTTCTGGTGTTAATTGATGTCTGTTACATGCCCACTGCATTCGCAGTGGCCGGCATTCGGTTATAAAACAGTAATAAGTTCATTAAGATGTGTCGGAACATGTGGAAAAACAGGCAAAGACTACGGAGGAAGTGTTTTCTAATAAAGCTGTGGCCGACCTTCACCCCACTCGTGTCCTGGTGTTCTTTTTGCTGGTTCAGTTAGATAAGTTTCGGTGGGGGAGGGAATAAGTCTCCACAGTCTTAGGCTGGT
The DNA here is from genome assembly GCF_000004195.4 of Xenopus tropicalis. Taxonomy (NCBI): domain Eukaryota; kingdom Metazoa; phylum Chordata; class Amphibia; order Anura; family Pipidae; genus Xenopus; species Xenopus tropicalis. The sequence goes on along the minus strand of NC_030678.2, from coordinate 50,293,060 downwards.
GGTAGATTAGTTACCCTTGAACAATATACATTTCATTGGACCCTTGCTCCTGATATTCATATGTCAGTTCATTTTTATTTCAAATATTATTTCTCTTGTTCTCTGCTTTAAGATAGAAGTCAGAACACAGAGGCAAGTCTGAGGAATGAAAGGGTTAACCTCAATCTTATCCGGCATCTCTGCAATGAAATCCTTCTCAAATAGAAAGATTTCATTTTCTAGAGGGAGATAGAAGGGAAAAGGCAAGAGATTTCATGCAAACAGTTTTTGGCATTTACAAATCCTCCAGAAAAAGGTCACAATTGTCTTGGAATCTTTTTATTAAAACAGAAAAATGGCTGTTAAAATGTCAGGCCTTTTTAGTCTGAACATTTAAACACACAACAGGTATAAGAAATCACTGGAAATTCATCTGGGTGTCTCTCATGAATAAGTATTATTAACTAGTCAGAGCTTTGTTCCATAACTTTTTTGTAACTAGTCATGGAATTTTTGCCATTGTTTTAATAATTATGCTCCACATACTTTGCCTTTAGACTGAATGTCACACACTATAGAACACATTCGTAGCCACCAAAATAGTATACACATCTCTTATTTTTACTAAGAAACATAAGAACATGACTTGTCAATCTCCGCTATTGGTAATTTCCCCCTTAAATTTATGACAACATGCTTCATTTATTTAAAGGTGGCAAAATAAAAAAGCCTATTGGAAACGTGCACTACAGGTCCATCTGCAAGCTAAATGTTTTCTAGACTGTAGCCAAGGGCAAAAGAGAAAATGAAGGTTGAGCAGTGATCAGTAAGCATTATGAAGTACTCAATAATAATGTATAATATGTAAGTAGAGTATGGGAAACAAACCCACAGTTCACCCCAGTCTGTGAGTGATGAATACCATATACATACCTTTAACAATATACAAAATGTGTTGGTTTTCCAAAAATAAAAAATCAGGATAAAGTCAATATAAAAATGTATTTATTAGGATATTGGTTTGGCCTCATGCAATTTTTTATTTTTAATTTTGAAATTTCACATGGGGCTAGCCATATTCTTCATTTCCCAGGGTGCCACAGCCATGTGACCTGTGGCTCTGATAAACTTCAGTCACACTTTACTACTGAGCTGCAAGTTGGAGTGATATTACCCCCCTCCCAGCAACAGATCAACAGAACAATGGAAAGGGAGCAAGATAGCAGCTCCCGGTAGATATCAGAATAGCACTCAATAGTAAGAAATCCAAGTCCGACTTGGGACTCCTCCAGTTACATGGGAGTAGGAGAAACAATAAGTTAGCTGAAAGCAGTTCTAATGTGTAGTGCTGGCTCCTTCTGAAAGCTCAGACTCAGGCACAATGCACTGAGATGGTGCCTACATTCCAATAGTACCAGTTAAAAATATATATTTGTTAGTTCAAGAATAATATTTTAAATGGTGGAGTGAATTTTTTGTAAACAGTGTAATTTAGAAATAAAAAGTAACATCATGACAGTATCTCTTTAAGGTAAATTTGACTGCCCCCAATGAACTGACTTAGCACATTCATTATTTTTACTGTTTTTATGAACTACTACTTACTAGTTATTGGGCTCACAGCAAAATCATTGAGCCCCTAAACTTACACAGTTGAGCAACTTATGTGAAATGGTGAGATAGGGTTAAACTTAGGGAAAACTCCACTGACCCCCAATAAACTGAATGACTTATTAGCACATTAATTAATGAAACTCTTTATATGAGCTGTTAATTATAGAGTAACGTCAGCTGTTTATATTGCACACACAATTGGCGTGGCCAAAATGTTGGTACTGCGCACTTGTGTTTATGGGGGCCCTATATAAATAACTTGTGCGGGCCCCAGAGTTTCTCATTGCGGCCCTGATAATTCATAGGCAGTGAGGCTAAAGCCTATGAATAAGTGCCCAAAACAGGCTATGAGGCTAGTGCATATGAATAAGTGCCCCAAACAGGCACGAAATGCGTTAGACCAAACCATTGTCCTAATAAATTCATTTTTAATGTTAACTTTATCCTGATTTTTTTTTTTTTCATTTTTGGAAAATCCACACATTTTGCATCTTGAATTAGCTAAATGTTTTGCCTAGATGAGAATAAAAAAAAATATAGTAAAAGAAAAAATTAAGTAATAGCCATTTAATTGCAGTGATGCCTGCGATATTACAGTGCTTATAGCTGATGATTAGAATCGGGAATGGTGAGGAATATGTGTAATAAAGGTTGCCATGATGATTAATGGAGCCTGTGGCTTGATATAGACCATTAATTTTTTGATGTCAGAAGATGAATATGCTGAGTTACTCTGCTCTTGTTTTATAAGTTTCATATTACAGTTAGGACAGACTTCTCAAACGTGAGTATTATTTTTGTTACAGATTTTATGATTTTAAGGAATTTAGGAATATTAGTTTTATCTGGCACTTTCTCTTCTCATGTCCAGCAAACAGCACCAGTAAATATATGCAGGCGCAATCTAAGAACCTCCCCTGGCTCGTTAATATTAGTGAAAAAACACAGCTATAAATACAGAGTGCACATAACAGTGCCATTTCCCTTGAGATGTGCTTTGTTTAGCCTCTTTTTTTTACACTTCTAATGAATCTTAGGCAATGTTTCTAAACAACTTTTATTAGAAAATAAAAAAATAAAATAATAATACAAATAAGAAAATGAAGAAAATGAAGAACTCACAACACAGACCTATGAACTGTTGGAGAAAGAATCTAAAAGGACCTTATAGAGGCCCCTTATAATATGCTGGACAGTGTACAAATCCAAAATGATTTTTACGCTTTACATTTTACGTGTTTTGCCTCACTGCAGGTCTCTGTACTCTGCTACCCCCTGTTGAAAAATGCAGGCTGAGAATCCGCCCCTACGCAGGCACTAGCCTGCTACCTTGCCCAGAAGCATTGTCTCCGTATGGGTGCAGGAAGACGTAAAATGCAAACTCACACATTTTTTTGCTATCTGCAGAGACAATGCTTTGGATGGCATGCTAGCAGGCTGGTGCCAACGTAGGGCCCGATGCATTTTTCCTTAGGCCAAGAATCAGCCCCAGGTGGCCATTTTTCCTTAGGCCAAGAATCAGCCCCAGGTGGCCATACACGGACCGATTCTAGCTGCAGATATCAGGCCTGCCCGACTAACATCTGGTCTGATCCTACGGGTTTGATTTTTCCATCAGACTGGGGACTGCATCGGCTCGTTGATGCGGCCCCTGAACTGACAGGCCTATACCTGTCAGTCCTATTCAATGTGGGGCCAAATGACTGAATTAGCCAGATATGGTTATATCGGGAGAAGATCTGCTCTCTTGATGACGTCGCCAAGCGAGCAGATCTTACCGTGTATGGCCACCTTTAGTAAGTTCTACTTCTATTTTTATATGCAACTTGTTAGTAAGTACTTTTCTGCATATATTGTTGGTACATGTGAGTTCTGCACAAACTGACATTATTTATCCCTCTCAGTGTTAATGTGAATATGGCAGATCAAAGCTAAATACAGAATCTAGAGTAGTACAGTATATTATAGTGGCATTAAATTTGATTGAGAAACTTTTACCCTCAGTATGACAGCAAAATCGAATACTTCATGTTGTTAAGGGTACAGTTCAATAAATAAATAAAACCGCACATATTTAATGGATGAGTAGCTGTATTCATTCATAAACTGTGAGCCAATCACAGCTTGATTTAATTATATATTAGCTTGGAACACAGTTTTCAGTTAGGTAAATAAGGTCAGTATAAGCTCACTGACTGACTCTTTAAGCCTCTAAGCCTCTTCTAGCAAAGATTATTTTTTTATTTTTATAATCCAACTGTTTTTCTTTTCTCGATTTTTAACACAAGTATGGGACCTGTTATCTAGAATGCTCAGGACCTGGGGTCTTCTGTATAAGGGGTCTTTCTGTTATTTGGATCATCACACCTTAAGTCTGCTAAAGAAAATAATTTAAAAATGAATTAAACCCAATAGGACTGTTTTGCCATCAATAAGGATTCATTATATCTTAGTTGGGATCAACTGCAAGCTACTGTTTTATTATTACAGAGAAAAAGCAAATCATTTTTAGAAATTTAAATAATTTGATTAAAATAAAGTCTATGAGAGATGGCCTTCCGACAATTCAAAGCTTTCTGGAATTATTTTGCAACTGTATTTCAGCAAATAAAAATGTTAGTATTAAAAAAAGGTACAAAATAAAAGAAGAAAGAAAAAGTAAATAGAAAAAGGAAAACATCATTATTCTGGTGGCCTAATGGAAGTGAAAAATGCTTGGAAGGGGAACTTATCCTTTAACATACAATGGCAGAATGCGCTGTCCCAAAAACCAGTTTGTTTGTAACACTATTGCCTCCCTAAATGCCAAGCCATCCATTTGAGATAAGTATGAAAAGCTCTTTACCACTAAAAAAATAAACAATAAAACTCTTTCGATTTCTTATATCAAGAGATTGTTTATTTCTGTCTCCTTTTTTTATTGCACAAAGTCACATTGCTCCTTTGCTTTTCCTGTTAGATTGATGCTGTTTCAGGCTCAATTCTTCATGGGAGATTTATTACGGCTGGACAACTGCAATACAAAGAGGCCAATCTTTTTTTATCACTTTCACAATAGACAAACTGTAGGCAAGAGGTTATTTTTTTCTCATGACTTTAGTATCAAAGTATTAGTCTGTTTTCAAACTTTCTCTGTGTATATTCATCCATTTATCTGGCTACATGCAATAATTAATATTTCTCGTTAATATAATAGGAATTAAATAAATGTAATTTTGCATTATACTGTCTACCTATTTTTGTTATATAATAGTGAATAACTTTACTAACATTAAACTAAGCATTTAATCATGTAATTATGATTTATGCTATGCAGGTATGGGACCTGTTATCTAGAATGCTCAGGACCTGGGGACTTTCTGGAATTTGGATCTCCATAACTTGTCTGCTAAAAATCATTTAAACATTAACTAAACCCAATAGGATTATTTTGCTTCCAATAAGGATTAATTATATCTTAGTTGGGATCAAGTACAAGGTACTGTTTTATAATTTTAGAGAAAAAGGGAATAATTTTTAATAATTATTTGCTTGGAGTCTATGGGAGATGGCCTTTCTGTAATTCGTAACTGTAATGGGTTTCCGGATAACAGATCCCATACCTGTACTAGATTTAAGCCACTGAATAAGAAAAGAAAATTATGGCTAAGATATGTTGCTTTAATTTGAAAGACCATTTTCTTGGAAACAAAGTGAAGGAGCTACATTTAATATTTCATCTTAGAAACACAAAACAATAGGATTAATTTAATTTAAGAATGGCAGTGGAAAATGGAAAAAATAGAAGGCTGCCCCCACAAATACAATGCCACCTGCGTTTGGCAGTGCAGTATTAGTGAGGGCTGGGAGTGGGGAGGCATTTAGGCATCGTCTCTTCTGCCCCTCATCCCACTATTCTGCCTTCTTACATATCTGTTAGAGACTGTGATATAAACTGCCAGAAGTAACCTCTTAGGTGTAGCAGGAGAGTCCTGCCAACCCCAGTATTCATCAACGCCCTTTTGGGGCCCTGGACTTTCTGTGGCAGAGCTGACAAGGATCCTATACACAGCCAAGGTTGATCCAAAAATGTAGTACCAAAGGGATCAAGCAAAGGCAAGGTCAAAGTCAGGCAAATGGTCAGTAGCAGGCAGCAAAGATTCGTAAAATAGGGACAGGCAAATATTCAAAACCAGGTATAGGAATCAGAAATAGAGCTTTAGCAAGGCCAGGGGGCTACTGAACCATCGTGGGCACTGAAACAAGGGAGCAGCAATATTTATTTTGAATTTCATGCCAAAGTGACATCAGTGCTTCCACTGACGTCACAATAAGGCAAAGAGCAGAACGCGCACCAAAGGAGGAGAGTCTGGGGGCCAGTGCACCTAGAGGTAGGAGCGTGCCAGTCTCCCGGTGTTCATTGTGCCCTTACACTGCTGTATATTTAAACTGGCATGAGGTACGCAGTACAGTCATTCCCCCATGGAGAAGTGCACTGTGGATGAATACTAAGGGGGGCACTCTTGCACTTTGGTCTACATAATTGTATTGGACCCCTAATGTCTTTGTTTTCCAGATTTTCAGTCAGTCCTTATTAGAACTGCAAGTGAACCTTACAATTAAAATTAACTATATCCCCAGAATGAGTAACAGATCGGAGATCCCCAACCTTTTATACCTGTGAGCCACATTTAAATGGAAAAAATGTTGGGGAGCAACACAAGCATGATAAAGTTCCTGGGGGTGCCAATAAGAGCTATAATTGGCTACTTAATAGCCCCTATGTGGACTGGTAGCCTAAAGAAGGCTCTGTTGGCATTATACTTGGTTTTTATGCAACCTAAAATTGCCTCCTTACTAGAAATTCAAAAATGAGCACCTGCATTGAGGGCACGGAGAGTAACATCAGTGGGGTTGGTGAGCAACATGTTACTCATGAGCCACTGGTTGGGGAACACTGCAACAGATATTAAGTGGCCTATTAAAGAATCTTACCAAACTGTAGTATATATATCAGTAAATATTGGCCTTTTACATCTTTTCCCTTGGGCCACCATTTTATTAAGGCCTGTGGGCTCCCTCAGAGATTACCTGACAGGAAATAATGGAGCTCTAACTGTGGGAGTAAGTGTGGGAGTAAAAGACCTAGCATATATGTGTGCCCTTTATTTATTTGTGTGCACCATGAATTTTATGATCCCAGGAGGTGACCCTTAGTACTTAAAATGGCAATTTTTCCTACTTAGGATAGCACATCCTACTAAAAAGGACATTTTTATGAAAATAGTTTATTTAGATGAAGTAGAGTTTTACACAAGCTCTTTTATGCACTCTATTTTTATAGAGACCTACAATGTTCAGGGGTATAGGTTTTTTTTTAAAGGAGAAGGAAAGGCTAATAAAGAGTTAATCTCAAGCTGCAGGCATACCTTCAGTTCTCTCAATAGTGCCCTTAAGTCTCCCGATATTTCTCCCATTCAGATGATCAGAAGCCAAACAGGAAGAAAAAACACTGAACTCTGTAAAGAAAATTCCCATAATGCCTCACTCCTGCACCAAGACTGCTGTAAATGCCCAGTTTGTAATACTATGAGTCAGCTTCCTGCTGATTGGCACAGATCCACATTCGTAGGGGGAAGTAGTTCTTAACATTCATGAGGGAGGGGGGAGCAGAAGAGGGGAGAGAGGAGAGAGCTGCGCAGACTCTGGCACAGGAAAACAAAGGAACAAGAAATCCTTTTTCTTTTGACAGAGAACTCTGCAGCGTTTCTGTGAGTGCTTATGGCTGTATTTACATAGACCTTTCTGATAAAGCTTACTTAGTTTTTACCTTTCCTTCTCCTTTAATGATGGTCTTTTGATATATAAATCAACTATACTTGCTGAGTAAACTTGAAAACTACTCTTCTGAGCTGCCTTTCTACTGTAAGTCACCTTGAACTGATCTAAGGAAGAACTAAATATGCAAATAACTCAGGGCACCAATACATTGCACAGGAAAGGAAGACTGAACAGGATGAAGGGTGCTGTGATTAGAGAGGCAATAAAAGAGCAGCTTGTTAGATATGGGGATCTGAAGAGATGGGGATCTACAAATGCAGCCCACATTATTTTCACATGACTTGAAGCTACACCATGGCATGTCACAGCATACGTTCATTGGAAAATGGTATGATAATGCTACAGTTTAAATGAGTGATAATTCTGATTCTCTGAATGGTTTATTAAAACTCATGGATTATTAAACGTGCAGTGTGCGTAACTGTGGGGAAACTGTATTATGCCTGCAACTGTATTTTTTTCAGTATGTCCATTAAATACATTGGTCCCTGCACTGGTAGAGAATACAGTCTATGGTCCATATCACATACAGGTAAAGGACCCATTATCCAGAATGCTCGGGACCTGGGGTTTTCCGGATAAGGGGTCTTTCCGTGAAGTTATTAATGTGACTAAGCATATATACAGTACAGGAAAGTTTAGTAAAAAAAAACCATAAATGTAGATGCTGGCCTTTCAGTAAGGGTAAAATTATTTGGGTTTCCATTTAGAATAAACAGCAAATGTACTGAAACAATGTTGTGTATACTTCATTAATGGACTCCTGTTACTTTGTCTCTGTTCAACATGATTATATTTAATGGTTGAAAGAAAGCAATAACCTTCCCCTCTCCAATAACAAGCTGTTTAAATCTGTGATGGCTTTGAATTTGTTGAAAGCATATCTTTTTATCCAATTCAGCACTGCCCTATCATACTAATTGGGCATATTTCCTTCAGTCTTGGCTATTTGCAGGCACTTTTTCTTTTCTCGCTAACCCCTAGGAGCAGGCTGCTGTAAATTCATGTTTCCATGGAGAAGCTCCAAGTGTTAGATACTGTTATTTCAATCCAATTGTCTAAGTCTTGAATTTTGACATTGTTACACTGCAAAGTATTATCAGAGGTGCCCCGGTACTGTAAACTGCTTTGATCCTTGTGCATAAAGCTTAGAAGAAATATATATTTCAACAAACCTGTCATTTGCCAACAAGGGTTTGATCAAAATGTATTGAAAATAATAAACATAACAGAATATTTCTATGCTCACATCACATAATATCTGGATGCTTACTATGTTTGGTGGTAGAAAAAAACAACCCTTTGAAAGCAAGCTAGAGTAATTCATCAACTGAACTCTGTAGAAAACTTTCCGTTCACCTTGCACTCACTCTTTTCTGTTCTTGTGAGCCCCGGAGCAGCAGGGTCGGAGGAGGGGCTGCATGACCCAGCTCAGCATCACTAGCGTGGGGATAGGCCAGTTAAGCTAAAAGGGGAGGGAGAAAAAGGTGGGAGGAGAAGGGTATATAGGAGAGGCAGTGAGGGCTGGCTATCCACCATTTTGGGGGATAACAGCAGAGGAAAGATCCCCACCCTCCCTTAGTTGGGGGTTGGTTCCATTGGGTTACTCCATTGATTCTAGACGTCACACATGTGGCCTTGGAGGGACAGGGGTACACGGGTTAGTTAGCTAGTGTAAGAGACAGGGGGAGTAGCAGGAAAATGACGTGGATAAGTGGTGTCATGGTAGTTGTCACAGCTTTGGCGGGTCCTTGTCAGTCTGCCGGGGAGGAAAGCTTGTTCTGGTATGCCAGATCAGGTAGAGTGGATGGTTTAACCCCTAAGGTGGGTGACCATTGGCGGATGGAATAAGAAAGGTGCGCTAAAAAGCGCTGGGTGGGTACTGAACATGGCTAATTGGGAAAGGGGACCAGTTAGGTCCCGGAGTGGCGGCAGTTATCCTAGGGATTTGGCGGCTGGAGGATAGCACGGCTCAAGGTGGTTGTGGAAGGGCAGACTGACAAGGGGCTCGGGGTCAGTATTTTTCAGTTCGGTAATGTTTGCACTTGTTACATTGATGTATTGTTATATTTAAACATGCTATAAGTTTGTATTCAATTTGCACTGTTTGTATTTTTAAATAAAGCTGTGGCCATTATCATTCCAACAAATGATATCGTCACGCAGTTTTTATTGGTGAGTAAGATGAGCAAGTGTAGGTGGATGCGTGGGTCATGTGATTTTGGGATTTTTAAAATTAAAATGTTTTAAACTGTCTTTTCCCATTAGCTTTTTCTCTGGCTTGTGAAATGTAATATAGGTAAGGGGTAATTTAATGCAACAACTAACACAAGCACTGGAGTACTAATGAGCACAAAAGTGCAGAGATGCGGAAGTGCAGTGCAGGGCAGGGTGCAGTGTGAAAATAATTGCAGATTGCACTGTTTTCTTGCACCTCGCACTTTAGTAAATTACATATATTGTGTTCTTGGAAGAAGTTACTAAAAAATGTTTTGTTTTAAAAAAGTCATACTGCTTTTTGACTTACAGCCTCTCAGCTTCTATAGGAAATATGTATCAATCTTACAGCTGTAATGCAAATATTTTTAATTCAAATGTAATGTCTGCTGCCATAACAAATTGTATTTGTTCGTAGACTTTGGAGCATGGAGTGGACACCCTACTACTGAGTAAGTGCACTTCAAAATATTAGCTCTGTAGTAGGGTGGGTTTGCAAAACTGGCGCTAATTTTTCTCATCATTAGTTTTTAATAGTGTGTGTTTGCTATAAGGGTCTATCTTCATCTACCTAACATGTTCTCTACTTCACTTATAGGAAATAGCTTTACAGAAGGGGTCCCCAACCTTTCTTACTCATGAGCCACAGTTAAATGTAAAAAGACTTGGAGAGCAACACAAGCACCATAAAAGTTCATGGAGGAGCCAAATAAGGGCTAAGGTTGACTATTAGGCAGCCTCTATGTACACTATTAGCTTACAGGGGGCTTTATTTGATAGTAAATGTTTATATTCAACCAAAACTTGCCCCCAAGGCAGGAATTCAAAAGTAACTACCTGGTTTGGGGGCACTGAGAGCAACATCCAAGGGGCTGGTGAGCAACATGTTGCTCATGGGGGATCACTGTTTTACAGTATGGCACTTTGGGCCCCAGAAGACCACACTGAGAGTATTACTTACATAAAAATTGCTGTTAAAAGCAATAAACACATTTAAAATAAATAATAATCACATTTCAAGGGGTAATACATCATATTTAAATGGGATTTGTAATGAAAATGTGTTCTGTCTATTCTCTTCATTAAAAAAAAAATCATTCTTTAATTACCTTTTAACCAGTTTCACCCAAGCCAAAGAGCTCCAGTATATTACAGCTTGGGAGAAAGAGAGAACTAGGAATATCCCTTTAGGAGGAAGACTGAACCACTATTTTACTTTAAGCATAGCAAAATGGGTACAATCTTATAACCCTATTGTTTCGGGGGCTGCCAGGGACCACAACCCACATTTGGTGGATTTGTGTCAAGTTGACTTGACTTCCATGGTGTAAAATAGTGCTGTCCAACTTCTGTGGTACTGTGGGCCGGAATTTATCTGGCCTACTTAGTGGAAGGCTGATAATGGAAGTCAGTTTTGGCCACTCTCTTTTTCAAACTACACCCACTATAAATAACACCCATATTAACACAAACACTTTTAAGACCATATCCATATTAATGGTGGTAGCAGACCAAAAAGACAAATGGTTGGTGCTCACTGCAGGAATATAATCCATCACTCATATGTGAAAAAAGTTCATTAAGTCATATTAAGCCATACTCTTAAATCCATATAACTCCTTCTCCCCTGTGGATTGCACAGTGATAACTAACACATAATTATACACCTTAGGGACCCCCTAACTTTTTCCAAATACTAACAAACTTCCAAAACAAACCCCCACCGTGTTCACCTCCTACAAGCAGCATAGTTTGGCACACACAGGCAGCATAGAATAAGCAGAGTATGGCACACATAGGGATCTTATGGAAACCAGAGTATGGCACACAGGCAGCATAGGGCAGGCAGAGTATGGCACACACAGACACTGCAGCATTGCAGAGCAGGCAGAATATGGCACACACAGGCAGCATAGATCTGAGGTGTGAACAATACAGGGGCATACAGGTGTAAACAATGTAAGGGCTTACAGCCTGGATCTGAGGTGTGAACAATGCTGTTAATCGGAGTACTGATACCATTTAAAGCTTGCACAAAGGTAAGTAGTCACAGCAGCCAGACAGATGGTGGGCCACAGGCTGCCAGTTGGCCAGCACAGATGTAGAATATATGCAATGATAGATAGTGTATTTAGGGTCATATTAATTATAGTGTATAAGCCAACACCACTAGCAATTATTTTAACCTGCAACATCCTAAAGCGAAAGGAATTTGTGTAATTGCCCTAAGGTTTTCTACATCTACACAAACTTTGTGCTCCTTAGTTTATTATTCCATTAAATTATTAGCATGTTGCTGGCGTTTGACACTAGCAACAAGGCAGTTTGGGTTACATGATAGACAATACATGAAGGGTCTGACTAGTAACAAAAGCAATATAAAATATGAATAATAACCAACACTCACAATATCCCTGTTTAAATAACACAAAAAGAGAACAGTATAGTGGTAGTATATAGGGGGTGGTAAAGGTAGTAAGTAATCTTGTAAATAGCATAAATTGCCACATACTGTAAAATCAAATCAGGGGCTTTAATAGAGGTTTTTGCATCAGCTGCAGAATATAAAATGGTTGTTTGGCTAAGAAAGGTAGAAAAATATTGCCAGCCCTAAACAGACACAGGTATAATAAAATAAACATGTTTAATAGAATGAAAACCTGATCACTTTAGCTGTATTAAAAACTTAGTTGTAGTAAAAGGATCTCTATAATTAATAGGATTCTGAAAACTAGTTAGATATTCCATGCATGTAACTACATAGGAGTTTAGGCAATGCTTTTAACATTGGAAATGTGAGGTATAAAATCCATTTCTCCAGTAACTGAGTACATTTGTGCTGATATTATTAAACCTTATGTACAGTAGAGTACCAACATTTAAATGGACATTAATTTCAGCTGCAGTTGAGGCTACCAATTCTGTTTGATTAATGGATGAATCAACATTACCTAATGGGAATGTATTATTAGCAAAAGTCCAATTCTAATAACTTTAAACCTAAGTCATAAATAATGTACATTACTGTGTGGCATTCCTAGGGCACCAGCTTTTGTTGACAGTTGTCTTTTTTTTAGATTATCCTTTTTTCAAGTTATCCATCTTGTCTGGGTGCATTGTAAAGAAGCAAAAAATATGCATAAATCATTGAGAGAATGTATAGATTTACTAAACTGATTAATAATGTGATATTTTGTTTTCTCTGAAAGGGGTAAAGCAGGATATATCTAGTATAAATAAATTTAAAGCAACTGGACTTGTTTGGTAATCATTGAAGACGTTTCACTACTCATCCGAGCAGCTTCTTCAGTTCAACTAAAGCAGGAGTTCTTTCAGGAGCCCAGTCCAAATAGGGTGCCTACAGTGATATGGGAAAAATGGGTGGGATTCCCCAAATGTCCCACAAAATCCACAATATTTAATATGTGGGAAAATGATCTGGGCCAATTCTATATAACAACACAACTGGTCAAAAGCTATATTGGTTTCTCAAATTTTTTGTATCCATTTAGAAAGTGCAAGTAAGCTTTTATACAGGTGGTACTCGGTTCTAAGCGCCATACACACCACACAATAGGTATTTTTATGCATATATGGTGGCCGTATCCTGTTATTAAGATAGATAGTATACCACCTGATTTCTATGCTTGCCAACAAATTGTCCACCTAATGGAACTAAAATCTAAATCTGGAAATGATTCCAAATAAAGCCCAGTGTGCAACTATTAATTTATTAAGAGCAGCACAAACTGCCTTAGCTCAGAAATGTAAAAGTCATAAGCCACCAGGTTATTAGAAAATAATCCTACCAGTTTCCCAAAATTATTATGAGACTGTTTTGATTCCCTTTAGTTGCATAATGTACTTACTGTACTGTATATCTGCCACACTAGCAAATAACCATGGAACCTGAAGCATTTCTCCCCCAATTTAGTTGGGACTAATTACCCAAAGGTGTTTTCATTGTCATAATTTACATAACGCATAAAGATTGTCTAAAGATGTAAATCCTCTACTAAAAGGCAGTGGAAAGAAGCCAAAGTAGAAAAATGAAAATGATGATGAGCAGGGGAATCTTAGTTTCCCAGTGCATTATATCCCAAGTTCCTCAGCTTACAAGTCTCTCTTTATATAGGAAGTGTCTGACAGTATAGATTAAATCAGGGGCTGATGGTTTATGTTTTTATTTATATACTAATATATACGAAATATTTATGGATTCATTTACACTCATATTTCTATTTCCTATTTTCTAACCCTGCAAACCCTGGAATAGAGATAAACCCCAGCCAAGAAAGTCTACATAAAATAAAATAACTACTATGATCTTTATAGGAGAAGGAAAGGTTAAAACTGTGTAAGCTGTTGAGACGCTCACTTATGACGGGTAAGTTCTGTATAAAGGGACACATAAAATCCCCCAGTGTTCCCTATAAAGACAACCCAAGGCAGGTGAGGTAGGAGATAAAGGTATATTAATATACTATATATGCAAGGTATAAAGTAGAATATAAAAGTCAAATATACCATCTTATAAAATCACAAGGGCCTGACATGACAGTGCTGACTAGCTAAGCCCCTACATGCACATTGCTATTTGCACAGCTATAACCACAGAGTACACAGAAGGTTGTAAAAGGGGTGTTATATATTTTGAGATAAGGTATATTATGATCTATAAAAGGCTAAAACTTTCAAGGTCTATGGAAGCTGCTAGTGACACATTTCAGTTGCTGTTCTGTGCTGCTGAAAGCTTCCACAAGACTCTCTGTTTGATTAATAAAGAAATACTTTGATATACTGAGAACCTTGTCTCAGGGTCTTGTTGTATAATAAGGTTCTGGTCGGTTAAAATTACCAACAAAGCTTTATCAGGTATCTGTATACTATAAGCTTTATCAGGTATCTGTAAATACATCAATTTACACTCACAGTACTGCTGTTCTGAGTCCTCTGTGAAAAGAATCACTGCATTTAATTCATTTTATTGGGCTTTGGTATGAGATTTCCTTCCTTTTCCTTTCCATTGGGCCACAGGTGTGAACCTGAGCAGCATGCTCTCCCTCTCTCACTTCTCCCTCCTGCCTCCTCCCCCTTTCCTGCTGTAATCTGAGCTGAGAGCTGTGAGCCAGTGAGACACAAAGCAGCAGGAGAAGGACGTCACACCAAGCTAATATGGCAGCTGCTATCTTAAACACAGAGAGCTTCTAGGACTGTTTACTCAGGTATGGTAAAGCATTCTACAGAATAAATATAGTGTTCTAGGTGGCTAATCTATTTGGAATAAAATGCTATTTTAAGTGGTGAGCGAATTTTTTCCCAGGCATGGATTTGCAGCGAATTACCGCATTTTGCCATTGGCGAATTGCTTTGTGAAATTGCTGTGAAAATTTGCTGCGGAAAAATTCGTTGCGTGGAATTTTTTTGTTGCACGTCAAATTGGGCGGTTGCGCCAAAAAAGGGCATGGACGTGTCACAATGGGCGCCTCAAAATAAGGGTGCGGTCATGGAAAAAAAGGCCACGTTCACGCCAAAAAACTTGCGGGCGGCAAAAAATATTATTGTATACTATTTGCCTCTGAGGTTGCTTAAACTAATCTAAATCTTACATACCCTAAAAACTAAGACAGTTTTGTAAGAAAATAACAAATTCAGAAGTCACTGTGGGTATCGTGATAACCAGTTCCTTTTTTTATGCAGGTGTTTTTCCCCGTTTTTTTAACATCTCCAGCATTTGTATGTAATGGCTGTCTTTTTCCTCTACGCATCTGCCAATTTCTAAATTCTCTACAGCAGGATAGAGATTTCAAGTGTGAATTTTCTAAGCAGCTTCACAGCTCGGGCCCTTTCAGCACAAAAGTTGAAGGCTGAACGCAATCCAAATGGAAAAGCAAAGAGCGGTAGAAAAGAGAGATGGAAATGTTCCAAGGCTTTTTCCTATAAACATGTCTGTAGAGCTGAAAACGATACTAAAAGGGAAGCAGAACAAGAAAATCACAAATTACTGATTTCTGTTATTTGCTGAGGATTCCCTAGTGACTTTGTGTGAGAACAGTGAAAGCGGAACTTTCAAACATCTCAACCTTAAGCAATTTACTTTACATTCTCTGTGAATGTTAAAGTTATGTTAACAAAACATTATCTTTTTTTATAGTCGGAAAACAACATTTTTTGTAAATGTATTAGTTTAGCAACTGCTTGCCAATTAGTGGTGCCTGACTATGACTGTAAAATGGTTGACACCTTCAGCTTATTGCCTTTTTTTTTTCATTTCATGGTGTTCTTAACATTTGCATAGGCCACTTTATTAGCTTGATTTCAGCATCTGTGTATAACTGAAGTTAGATGCTGCTGGTCCCACTGTTGTTACCAATAAAAAGTAGTCCTTTAAGGTTCGTATATGTAGGCATTTTGTTATAGGTTCTTCAGTGGCTGCTTCTCTATGGGGCAGATTTATCAAAATGTGGTAGTTCCGCAAATTTTCGGTGAAGCCAAACGGGACAGATTCGCTCAGCACTAATTTTGATAAGTCTGCCCCTGTGTGTTAAGGAGAGTTTACTGAGCCTATTTTTTCTCGTAGTCGCTATGCTTATTGAGCCGCATGGAAGTTGCATTCTACTTGTGTTACAGAAGTTGCATTCTATTTGTGTTTCAAAGTTTAGTGTGGCACAGTAAGTACAGCCACTATAGGAAACAATGAGCTTTATTAAGTCATACGTTACCTGGCAGTGGAATTCATAAAATAGCCACCACATGGGAATACATGAGAAAACATTCAAAAGCTGTAATAATCAGAACCCCTCAGTGAATGATCAATCTAGTATGTGATTCCTAAATGTACTATAGAAGACCTTACAGATCTAAGACAAGGGGAAACTTTGTCAGCACTGGGAAACTTGTTATTTGTGCAATAACCCATGGTAAACAATTACATTTTTGTTTTCTTTGTGCTCTTTGAAGATGGTTTATAAAAGCTAATCTCTAACTCATTGCTATGGGTCTCAGCTCAGGTGAAAATTTGCCCAGTGTTGAAAAAAGACTCCAAAAAATTGTATAGGACAGCAAGGTGGCACAGTAGATAGAATATTTGCTTTTTAGTGCTGTGGTCCTGAGTTTGATTCTGACCAGGGCGATATATGTAAGGAGTTTGTTCTCCTTTGTTTGTTTGGTTTTTATTCCAAAACATGCAGGCAGATTAATTGGTTCCTGATGATAATGACCATAATGAGTGCTATATAAAGGATAATATACTGTTTAAGCAAGTTTCCTGCTTAAATGCATATTCCACTGTCCATGATAAATGGTACTTGAACAGACAGTATTTAGTGGAAGTCACGAAAAAAAAAAATATGCTGTTCCATAATAAGAATATTAGGCAGCATGCCAGTTTGCTTTGCGAAAAAAATAAATATGTTTTGAGGAAGAATTAGCTAGTGTACTGCTTTTAAGCCATCATATACAAAGCAGAAAACATGTTGTGGAGCAATATGGGAATCTGTTTAACTACCTGACCTTAGTAAAAAAAACAAGTAAATATTCACTAGCTGAGATGGCTGGCTAGTGGGGAACAGGAAATGTCATGTTACTGCTTTAAAATAGCTTAAAAAGCACCCTACATTGCAGAACATTTGCACTGCCAAGTATTTATACAATACTATATAATGACTCAATATTAGAAATATTAGAAGCATGAATATTTATATATAACAGAAATGGAGTACAGTACTTTGCAACAAAAATTATATTTCAGTATATGCAAACCATTACAGTTTCTAGTTACATCTTTATTGGCCCCAAGGGCTAATTTTATTATGATGACTGAAGATTTTTCTTTTGCAATTCTTAAGCTGATGTCACACACAGTACTTTCTCTGGCAGGAAGAAAAAAATAGCAGAAAAAGGTGGAAAGCTGGAGAATAGGGATGCGCAAATCTGTCCCGTTTCGCTTAACTGAAAAATTTGCAAAACTGCTGAAAGATTCGCAAAATGCTGAAAGGTTTGTGAACTGTGGCTACCAACAACTTTTTTGACGTGCAGTTTTTTCTTACGCAAACTTGACTTTTTTGATAGGACCACAACTTTTCCACACTTGCCAAATTTTTGCAATTTGCAGCAGTTTCACGAAGAAATTCACCAACGGTGAAAGGCAGAATTTTGCAGAAAATCCATGCCAGGCGAAAACATTTGCTCATCACTACTGGAGAAAACAATGTGTGTAATATTAGAAGACTTTGTTAATGTATACCATACATTGCATGCTAGGAATCATAAATAATCTTACGTAACTGTTTCATATGTATACATGATTTGATCTAGGTTCTGCTGAAGGCTTAGGTGCTGAATGACAAATAAAATGTAAAACAAAATGTAAGTACAGCAACAGGAATAGCTGTTTGTAATGGTGAATGCTTAACATGTTGAGGCAAAATGCTATTTTTTATATTAAAAAAATATATACTTCATAATAGAGTTCGTAATTATGCTTATGAGTTTACTGACAATAATTTTTTGGTGGCATTAAGTAATTCCACATTGTATTTCTAGATTTTTTTTCTGGTTTTCAGAATGTAAAAATACCCTGGTTGCCCAAAGTATTTATTTGCTTATTACATGCTTTAAAAAAAAAACAATTATATAAAATTGCTATATTTATCTTTAAACATCTTGGATAAAAAGAACAGCATTATTCTTGAAGTGCATAAATGGTTGTTCACATTTAAAACAACAGCACTGGATTCAAATGGTTTCCTGCATGGGAGACATTGCAAAAAGCACACGTCCTTTGTTGGCAGTTGGGCAATGCGTTACATTTTCAAACCACCTTAACAATATAAGTTTTAAACAATACTCTAATATACTTTAATTAATTCATTTGTAGCGTGTACAAAATGTTTACTTGGCTTCTGATATTTGACATTTCAGGTGTTGACCAGAAAAGAATATACTGTACCCATAAGGACAAAATGTACAAAGGTTTTGGCACATAGTGTAGGTTTGCCACCTGTCCAGTTTTGAACTGGACAACCTGTTTTTTAGATGGGCTTTCTGGTTCAAAACTGTCTGCCCAGTTTCAGACATGTGAAAACCGGACAGGACTGTCCCTTGATTGACTCGAAATACAGCCATCACAGGCCACTTCATCATCCTGCCCCTAAACATAATAGGCACACTCCCTTACATTACTGCACCCTTACATTACTGCACCTGCCCCCTGACATCACTGCACCTTCCTCCTTCCGGATCAATCTAAAGAAAAAGAAGGCGACTCTAACATAGTGTGACACAGTAGCTGGAAAGAGTCTAAAGGGAAGTTAAATCTCTCCTAGAATGCTCTGTGAAAGCTAAAATGGAGAATACCTGAGACTGTGTTTACTGTTTAGAGAGTGGAGGGGATAAGCTAAATGAATGTTAAATATCTGGAATTGCCCACACTTTAAATGGCCAACCAAAGATCATTGTCACTAATTGTTACTTGCTGTATTCTGGAAAAAGCATAAGGACACAGAGGCTTACATCTTCTCTCATCAACAAACATGGCCACATGTCCAGGCTTGTGCCATGAAGTTTATGTGTAAAGGGATTTAAATCATGTTTTGTACATTGTGTTGCAGAGAACAGTTGGTAGATACAGCAATGTACCTAAGACAGCAGAGGTACGTTTTATGCCTATAGGTTGTATGTCTATAGGTTCAGCATAAACTCCCGCTTTTGTTTTAGGGATGTCTATATTACAGTACTCTGATTCCAAAGCAGGTGACGTTATCATGTTGCATGTTTGTCTAATTTTTGTCTGCCATTATGAATATTCTCTCTGTGCCATTTGCTGTAGGAAAACTGTAAATTATTGCAAGAGTCTATTCAAAAGCCCTTTAAATTCACATAAATAGTGATCATCAGTGGTCAGTGGTATATTTTGAAAGAACAGATTTAAGACTACTTTGAAATACATAAAGTATAAACACATAGAAGTAACCACGGAATCAAAGAATCTGTCTATTGCATCTAGTTCTTAAATATAAGTTCTACAATATAAACATAGAGTACTAAATTCTGATACCTTAAATATGGTTTTCCATCTATACATTAAGGCTGGAATATGCCTTTGCCTATGTTGCTTCTGAAGAGATTACAACATTAAGATTGCAATTATCATCATTATCTCCGTGGGTTATATTTCACTTTCCGGAAGCATCCATCACTGTAAAAAGCCTTCTAGCTCTTACAATGTTTACTTTAAGTGCTCTGCTTCCTAAAATGCATGGACCAAAAGGTCAAGGTTTCTCTTGGAACATTAATATAGTTTAATATATCTGTTTGTCATCAACCAACCTTCATAACTAACCTTCATACTGAGAAACCGAGAAAATGCTCGCAAGTTCCTTTTTTTATGTATTAAGATGAGTACATTAGCAACGTATGTATTAGGTATAATTGGTACCGCTCAAATAGCTACTGTAACTTGCAAGTCATTCATTCAACCCATTGCCCATTCATACTAACACTTTGCCTCAAAATGGTAATGCCCTCATTACAGTACATGTGTTTCAGACAAGTTAATGAGCTACACCACATAGCCAAGTTTTCCTTTGTATTGAACCCCATAGAGAGATGAATAAGAGTGGATCATAAAAATATTTTAGTTTGAAGCCATGCATGTCTTATGTCAGTGGTGCAAAATGTCTCAGAATTACTAATTGTATCTCAGGTACCAAAATAGATAAGCCCATTATGAATAAATTCAGGTGGATTATTTAAAGTTTTATGTCTCACTATCTTTATAAAAAATGTACATTGTGTGTTTAATGTAGGGCAGGAAAAATGTACCTTCCAACCCCAATGATTTGGGGTTGGAAGGTACACAATATCATAAATAAGTTTTTTTTATCCTCTATTTATTAAAATATGTATTGTTCCATGACAGGTAACCAAGCCATGACTAGCTTATGATTCTGTGATATACACGTAGTGCAAGTGCAGTTGCCACTTGAAAGGCCGGCTAGCAGGATAAACACTCAGTGAGGTGACTGGTAGACATGGTGAGGCTGCGGTTCAGTAGGTGATACAGCGAGGGTCATTTCTAAAGTTTGCGCAGTGTGAATTTTTTTGGCAAATGGTTGTTTTGCACATGGTTTCCCCTTAATGCTTGCATTTTGCACTGCTGTGCCTGTCTTTCCTCTGTTTTGCAAATCGCAGTGAAATGTGAATTGTACATGAGATTGCGCTTTGTGTGAGTGCAAATATATTGCTTATTTTTATTTTGCAAATATAAATTTGGAATTTGCAAAATTAGTTTAGCAAATATTCTTTCAGCTTTTAAAGACATTTGCACTAGGAATAAAATTTACAATTGTCTTGCACATTAAATGCACCAATCGTGTCCAGATTTATAAATGTAAACATGGGCAGGGCAAATATGTTCACACAGTGAGGGCAGTGAGGCTGTGGAATGCCCTTCCTAGTGATGTGGTAATGGCAGATTCTGTTAATGCCTTTAAGAGGGGCCTGGATGAGTTTTTGAACAATCAGAATATCCAAGGCTATTGTGATACTAATATCTACAGTTAGTATTACTGGTTGTATATATATAGTTTATGTATGTGAGTGTATAGATTGGTAAGTATAGGTTGTGTGCTGGGTTTACTCGGATGAGTTGAACTTGATGGACAATGGTCTTTTTTCAACCCTGTGTAACTATGTAACTATGTAACTATGTAACTATGAATAATTCTGTGCTGCGTGCAGGCACCCAAGGGATTTCATTGTTCACATCATACACTGGAGTTTGGCAGACAGAAGCTATTGCCATGGGTGTCAAAGATCCTTGACCCGGTTCTTTTTAAATGCCTCTTATAAGCATATAATACGGTTTTATTCTCCAGAAGGAGGGCACATTTCCATTTCCATTGCTCTATATTTATTTTCTCCACCCTTGTAATATACATGCATCACCTACTTTGATAGGATGCTCAGCATCAATATTGTTATCATTATGCACATTATAATTATTATAATCATCATATTTTTTTATTGGGTGAGATATATACCTTTGTGAAAGTACAGACATTACAATATAAGGGAAAAAATATACAGATACAGGTACAGAAAGTTCCAAATTATGGGGATGTCATCTCCCATAGACTCCATTATAAGCAAATAATTCAAATGTTTTCCCTTTTTCTTCCCTTTTTCTCTGTAATAATAAAACAGTACCTGTACTTGATCCCAACTAAGATATAATTACCCATTATTGGGGGCAGAACAGTCCTATTGGGTTTATTTAATTGTTAAATGATTCCCTTTTCTCTGTAATAATAAACAGTACCTGTACTTGATCCCAACTAATATATAATTAATCCTTATTGGAAGCAAAACAATCCTATTGGGTTTATTTAATGTTTAAATAATCTTTTAGTAGACTTAAGGTATGGAGATCCAAATTACAGAAAGATCCCTTATCCGGAAAACCCCAGATCCCAGCATTCTGGATAATGGGTCCCATACCTGTACTTATTTAATTCTATGTGAACTGGCCTAATGTTTTTTAAATATATGCCACACACAATAGCATATAATAGCTGTGCAGTTATGTGGAAAGACCATTAGCCTGGAACATCACCTCAACTTTGTAATGGGCCGATTGACCTTCAGTAATACAAACAGTAATACAAACTGAACATGTAGACTAATTAAAATAACAAAACAATTACAAGAGATCTTCTCCTTTCCCAAATATGTAAAATATGAACTGAGTCTAATGTCCTTTAAACTGCTTTTACAGTCAGATAAAACTGTGGTAGTGAATTTATGAATCATAATAGGCAGATCCCCTTCTCTGTACACCATCTCCCATGAAATATAGGAGTTTTAGGGTCCTTTATTCCTGTAAAATAAAGTTTTATTAAACTTAGTACTTTATTTGTTAATGCAGTGCTTATCAAAGATTGTTTGTAATTCACGTCAGTCGCTTCCCAAGTGAATCTTTACAGTCTAGTGTTTTTTGAAACCATGACTAAACTTGTTTTCACAAAAATCCTTAATGTCTAGTGTAGTCATTTATTAAAGGAAAACTATTCCCTTCAGAATGAATACTGAACCAACAGATAGTTTATATCATGTTAAGTGACCTATTAAAGAATCTCCCCATACTAGAATATATATCAGTAAATATTGCCCTTTTACACCTTTTCCTTG
This sequence comes from Xenopus tropicalis, assembly GCF_000004195.4. NCBI lineage: Eukaryota > Metazoa > Chordata > Amphibia > Anura > Pipidae > Xenopus > Xenopus tropicalis. The sequence continues at coordinate 50,270,239 of NC_030678.2, read as the reverse complement.
ACCCACCATTTAGTGATGGGTAGTGATGAGCAAATTTTTCACCATTTCGCGGATCTTTCAAAAGATCCGCAAATTTTTCTGCAAAATTTGTGAAACACTACACAATACTAGTGATGGGCTGTGTGCTCTCTCGGAGATCACATGACAGGAAATAATGCAGCTCTAACTGTAACAGGAAGAAGTGTGGAAGCAAAAGGCAGAACTCTGTCCATTAATTGGCTAATGGGGCCTAGCATGTATGTGTGCCTTGACTTGTTTGGGTGCACTATAAATCCCAGGAGACGGCCCTTAATTCTTAAAATGCCAATTTTCTATTTAGGATTACCCAACAGCACATACTACAGGTATGGGACCCGTTATCCAGAATGCTTGGGACCCAGGGCTTTCCGGATAAGGAGTCTTTCCATAATTCAGATCTCTTACCTTAACTCTACAAAAAAATTATTTAAACAGTAATTAGGATTGTTTTGGCTCCAATAAGGATTCATTATATCTTAGTTGGGATCAAGTACAAGGTACTGTGTTATTTATTTATTTTATTAACTTTTCTAAAAATGTGAATTATTTGATTACAATGGAGTCTATGGCCTTTCCGTAATTCGAAACTTTCTGGATAATGGGTATCCGGATAAGGGGTCCAATACCTGTACTAAAAAAGTATATTTTTATGAAAATGGTTTATTTCGATGAAGCAGGCTTTTACATGAGCTTGTTTAGGCAATATATTGTTATAGAGATCTACATTGGTTGAAAGTATAGTTTTCCTTTAAATTCTTGCAAAAAGCACAAACGAAAAAAAGCCAGAAAAAAAAAAATGTGAAAACCACAACTTTATCATATCGTTGTACAAATGCAAGTGTCAAAAAACTCAGAAAACCTCTAAAATCACTAAGCAAAGAAAGATCTTCCAGTTGTAAAAAGGACACCTAACATTGACTTCTACATGATTTTAGCTTTTAAATGGCATATTTTTTATTATTATTATTAACATTTATTTATAAAGTGCCAACATATTCCGCAGCGCTGTACAATAAGTGGGTTTCATACATTGGACATACAGAGTAACATATAAAGCAATCAATAACCGATACAAGAGGTAAAGAGAGCCCTGCCCAAAAGAGCTTACAATCTACAAGATTTGTCACAGATTTGTTGCATGATAAACTGTAAAAATCCCGTTTTTTTCTGCAACAAAAAAGTATTTTGCTGCAAAAAAATATGAATCATGAAAAAAATTGAATGTTAGTAAATGCCCCCCTATAACCCTATAAATGAGAGGAAACCAGAGCACCTAAAGGAAACCCACACAGAAATGGTTAGAAAAGTTCTACAACTAAATACTTCTAAAAAACTGATCAGTAGCATACAAGGGCAAATAACAATGAACTAAAAAACTATTAACTATTAAACTTAGCCTTGTATTCAATCTAGAGGAATTATTAAAGCAACAATGAAAAGACCCAGACCATTTACAGTATGACCCCTTTAACAATAATAAAAAAAAGAATATTGTGTCAGTGCATTATGGCATAGCAAAACATAACCCTGAAACACAGCAACTGTGACTTTAGATTTACACAAATCCTCCGTATATTTTGTACTAACAAAACAGCTCATCCTTTCAATGCTATTTACATTTGGAAGTAATTACAGCTGTAGCAGGTTAGGAATCCTCTCTGTGTATCCAAGCTGTGTATTTCCCCTTATTATGTATTGGACTCTAGTCTTTATCACCAATCTCGGTGACAATTAGAAAGTTGGCAGGAAGTTGGAATCCTACAGGACTAGGACCTTGAGAATGTTGCAGGTCAGGAACAGGAAACATTGGCAGTTCTAACTGCGGATGTCTGCTGAAAACATGCAAAATCTGCCAGATGGCTCCATAACAAAAAAGCAAAAGCAATGTTGTACAGTGCTTTGCATTTGGGAGATAGGATTAATAGTAGACAGGCTTACCTATCCCATGAGTCTCTCACCATCTGGTGTCCACAACACCTGTCTGCTCTTTGCTCATTGCTGATAGGGGTGTTCAGTTTGACATTTCTCTGCAGTTCTCTAAATAGGTCTGGCTCTATTCATTTATCCAATAAACCTCACCAACACTTATTGCATGGTGTATGGTTTGTTCATGGCCTCCTTAAATATTTAGATTTCTCTTTAACCTACCTATGGAACCCATTTAAAAAAACAAATTTGTCTGAAAACATTTATCTTCCTGCAGATGGACAGATCTGCCTGCCAAGCATTCCCTCTCATGTTATTTAGGATTCATAAAGCTTGTGATTTGCAGCAGAATGGGTTAGTTTTGATACTGTTTAGGAGAATAAAGTGTCTGTAGATGCAGAAGAGATATTTCATCTTTGTGATGCTTGAAATATTCAGTAAGAAGGCAGGGCAACAGGAACTTATATGGGTATAGCCCTAGATGACATTATACTGTATTTATATATTATTGCATAATACTACATACATAGTACAAAAGAAATATTATTATAAGCTCCAGTAAATCTTTTAGTGTTTTAGACGCTAGACCCATCAAAAACTGCTCTCTCCTTTCTCACCTGATATGAGGAACTCTCAAACTTTTCCTGTAAATGATGTTTAGTGGGTCTAGCTCTAAAGGTTGCTAAAACTGCAAACATCACTGCTGTAAACACAGATAAACAGTAGGCACCTGGAAGCACAGGCACTAATAAGAATCCAAAATTCTTGTAACTTGTGAGCTTATTTATCAATTTTCGAGTTTCTGAATTATTTCAGAGTTTCTTTCTACTTCGAATAAATTCACAATTTATTCAAAGTCTTATTTCTTAAAAGTTCAGAATATGAAAAACTTGATCGAATATAAAAACTCGAAAATCTGGAATGAAGAATTGGCTTCCTGAGAGGTCAAGCAGACTTGTACATTTGTGTTGGTGTTTACTTATTTTAAACAAAACTACGAACATTAAGGAATGTTTATAAACATAAAAATACATTATTTGTGCCTCAATGAATATGGAAAGATACTGTACCTACAAATTAATTCTAACAGGAACAACTAATAAAGGACATTGTATCAAGTCATACTGTAGTTAACATGGTTTAACACTGTATTCTACTTAGATGTAAAAATGTTTTCTTTGATAACTTTTGAAACAAAGGAGTACAAACCAAGCTTTTTATTTCTATGAAAACTGATCAATTTTAATAACCATCTAACTAATCTTATTTCAGTTTAGAAAACTTTCACTTATAAATTTATCATCAGTGATGTTGTCTCTAATGTTAATAAATACACCCCTTAGGGGCAAAATTACTAATCCACGAACGGACCGAAAGCGTCCGAATGTGTTTTTTTCTGCAATGATCGGTATTTCGCGATTTTTTCACTGCCGTTGCAACTTTTTCACGAATTGGCACGACTTTTTCGTCGCCGTCACGACTTTTTTGCGAATTGTCGCGAATCTTTCGGTTCTGGGGATTTTTGTGGATAACAAGCTGTGTTAGTCTAGGCAGTATCATTTTTAAGGGAACATGATTACACTACAAGTATGTTAGAGGATATTATAGACAGATAGTGGGGGATCTCTTTTTCACTAGATAAAGAACACACCAGATACCACTCCTTTAGAATATAAGAATTGAACTTCCATTTGAAGCAGTGCAGGTGGCTATTCACTGTGAGGGCAGTGAGGTTGTGGATAGCACTGCTGGGTGATGTTGCGATGACAGATTCTAATTATGCCTTTAAGGGTGGCTTGGATAATTTCTGGGAGAATGTATTAATGTCCTATATATATATATATATGGGTAATGGGTGAGTGCAGAAGATCTCTTGTTGTTGTCTATGTTTTTTGTGGTTACAACCACATTGCACCACTGCATTTTTTCAAGCCAACTCAAATATGTGTACAAAGTAAGGGAGCACTCACCGGCTTAGTCCCAGTATTAGCAGTAACTCGTGCATACACATCAAGGAACGCCCCCGATCCAGGCGTAATCAATTGCAGGAAAGTTGTGGTTGTTAGATGGAGCACGCAGGACTGCTTAGTCAATAAAAATATCCTTTATTTTACTTCCATTAAAAACATGTGAAAAAAATGTGAAAAAATCAACCCCCCAGCTTAACGCGTTTCATGGCTCATGCCACTTCATCAGAAGCTACTTTGATGAAGTGGCATGAGCCATGAAACGCGTTAAGCTGGGGGGTTGATTTTTTCACATTTTTTTCACATGTTTTTAATGGAAGTAAAATAAAGGATATTTTTATTGACTAAGCAGTCCTGCGTGCTCCATCTAACAACCACAACTTTCCTGCAACTCAAATATGTGACTACAGTATGTAAACACAAAATAAAACATGGGATGAGATATGAGTAGTGCTTCAACAGCAATCAACATATTTACTGTGATGACTGCAAAAACGCAGAACTTACAGTGAAAAATACCTTATAGGTGCTCTAGGATTCGTACCCCCCCAAAAAACCTACTAATCTGCTTCATGATTCAGAATTATTTATATTTTGTGTCATTAATCATCTATTAAATTAATTTAGGCTTGAAACACTGACTAGTTCTATTCAAGCTAAGATTAGTGATGAGTGAAATTTTTTGGCAGGCATGAATTTGTGGCGAATTTCCACATTTTGCCATTGGTGGATTTTTTTAGTGAAAAGGGTAGAAAGTTTGGCATGCGCGTCAAAAAAATTACAATTACATTTTTTTTAAAGCACGTCATTTTCAGTGGTTTTTTTATATCTTGCCATTTTGCAAATCTTTTCAAAGATTTGCTGATTTTTCAGTGAAATGGGACAGATTTGCTCATCACTAGCTAAGATATCAAGGAAGTGATAAAACAGGAGAATTTGGGTTATATTTTTAACATTTTGGAACAATCCTGCTCATCTGGTAAGATGCAATCCCAGATTTATTTATGATTTATAGTTATTATAGAGACAATAGGTAAGTAAGTAAGTCTTACATTTTTCTATATCTTTACAACCTGTCAGATATTTGTATTCAAAAGTTAGCTGCTGATTGGTTGTTATTGGTTACCAGTATTAGCAAACTTAAGACTATTTATTTTATTACCACCAGTGTGTTACAGCAAATAGCTGAGAATAAAATTTTTTTATAATCATATATAGTATACAGGAGCTATGAATATACTATATAGTGATGAGCGAATCTGTCCCGTTTCACTTCGCCATAAAATTTGCGAAATGGCAAGAAAATTCACGAAGCACATTTGTAATGCGATTTTTTTTGTTGCCCGCATCCTTTTTATGTCACCTGCATCTTTTTTTTTTACGCCACTGCGCCCTTTTTGACGTGACCGCGCCCTTTTTTACACGACCGTGCCCTTTTTTACACACCGGTGCCCTTTTTTACACGCCAGTGCCCTTTTTGGCGCGACCGCACCCAATTTGATGTGCAACAAAAAAATTTCCACGTGCTGAATTTTTCCACTGCAAATTTTAACGGAAGTTTCACAAAACAATTCGCCAATGGCGAAATGGGGAAATTTGCTGCGAATCCATGCCTGCCGAAAAAATTCACTAATACTATATATTACACCCGTAAAAAAAGGTGCTTAGTGACATCACCAGCTATAATCAGTTATTTGTGACACAGCTTGTGTATTATATAAAATAATGTTTTACCTGCTGTGAAATATGAGAATATTAGGAATCACCTCAGAGTTCCATGACTTGTATAAAGTACTCAACCTTCACTCTCATGTTTTTATATTGTCACTCATTGGTGACTTATAATATGTTTATATTTTATAATAGGAGTTACATTACTGTCTGTATAAGATTTACTGAAAATTATTTTATTTCCTCTTCTCTCAGCTCTCTCCACAGCCTTAGAACTTACAGCTCACTGTTAGTGATGAGCAAATCTGTTAGTGAAACTGCTGAAAAATTTGCAAAACGGTGACTAATTTTTAAAAAATGCGGCTACTGAGCCACTTTTTTTTATGCAATCGTGACTTATTTTGACACGACCACAACTTATTTTGATGCACCCACGGATTTTTGATGTGACCATGATTTTTTCCAAATGGGTTTGCAAATAAATTCGCCAATGCCAAAATGAGGGATTTCCAGCGTCCTATCCATGCCTGGCAAAAAAAATTTGCTCATCACTACTTACTATATATTGTTGCCATTGCCAGAGAGGTACAGTATCTGGTGCTGGTTGAATAAAGTGGGAGTTGGCTACCTACTCCAGAAATTTGGAAACAGCAGATACACACAAAATGCTTAATTTATTGTATAAGTCTTATGTATCATTGCAATAAAATAAATACAATGATTTTGAGAAAAAGATGAATGTAACAAAAATGTGTAACTGTATGAAACATATTTGCACCACCTACAATTGTGGGTTAGGAACTTTTGGATGAAAATAGCATCTGATTATAGCTCAACATGGCATTTCTTTAGCCGTTCAGATTTTACTTTGCTTTTTTTTGAGGCATTTAACCCAACGGAGGGAGCTTTGTACATGTTAGAACACAATAGCTTGAGGGTTGTGATAACAACCAATCCAGCTATTTTGTACTAATTTGCTTTGACAGCAACTGTTATTATTGCCGCAGGTGCTACATCCACATATCTAAAATGAGCATTATTTTGATATACAGTTGTCATTTGTATGCTAAATGCCTAAACAGGAACAGCTCTTTAAAAATTTCCAATCATCTAAAATTATAGGGAGTTTCATTTACATTTTGAAATCAGATATTACACTTGCTATGTTTTACTGAATGTAAAGTGATGCCTCAATTTAGATTTTTCTAACAGTTTATAGAATTCTGCATCCTATGTGCTTGCTATTCAGTAAGCAGACTTTCCATTATATGGTTGCTTCTCTCATGACAGCATATTTGACTATGCTACACTTTCTAAACAGATGAGAAAAATTAGAGCTCTTTTTAATGTTCTTTATTCCAAAGATATTTTTGCATAATAGCTAAGGCAAATGAAATAGGTTTAGTAATGCTTATGAAAGGGTTTGGAAATGCAACTCTCTCGCACTAAAATAAATTAGCAAGAAAAAAATAGGGAGAGTGTAGGAATAGTCTCACTCTAGACTCATATACTGTAAGTAAGATGCTTTTACATTGGGCTATTATAAACTGACTAAGATTTTTGGGTTTAAATAAAATTAATTTGATTTTATCAATCAGACCCCATTATGCCAAAACCCCACCCACAATCCAACCAACCCTTCCCAGTCTTCTACAAGTCCCACCCTCTTCAAGGCCTGTGGATCACACTTTTATGTCTCTCTGGGCTCTCTCTGCCATGGGAACCCTGACTGGAGTACCCCCCCCCCAGTGGTGGCCATAAAAATAAAAAAACTGTTTTACATAGGTTGTAATAAAGAATACATGTGTGTGTATGCAGATTTACCCACAGGGCCTCCTTGACTTGAATGGATTCTGTTCTCAAGCTTTGGTTACTACTACCATGGCCTTGAAGCCAGAGCTACCAGTGAGACATGAATCTGTCTCGTTTCGCTTCAACAAAATTTTTTTGAATCTTTGAATTGGGAAACGGTTGTGACATGTGTAATTTTTTTATGCATGTGACAATTTTTTTTTTACGTGGGCACATTTTTTTGTTGTGCAGCGAATTTTGACATCTGTTTCACAAAATAATCCGCCAATGGCTAAACAAGGAAATTTTGGAATTATTTTGCCCATCACTAAGAGCCACCTGTTTGGCTGTAAGAGCGATATCTCCATGCACTTACACTGGCAAACTAGTAATGCCTATATATTTTTATGTCATGTGCTACCATGTCACAAAGTCTATAAAAACCCTGGTGTTTGACTCAAAAACCCAAGTACGTGTCAAATAAACCTTACCTTTTTACCTCACATTCCATATCTGAATATTCCATTGCTAAACCTTGAGCAAATTATGTGCCTGTTATTATATTATTTCATTGAAACACTCCAAAGGCAACTTTAACTCTGTCTATTGGCCCAGCTATCGGCTTCTGCATGGCTTTACGTTACTGTAAATAGCGTTTATTGTTTATTTGGCCAGATCCCTATTTTCTTAGGATCATAGTGTTCCATCTGTTATTACACTGAGTGAACTGCAGCAATAGTGCTCTGGATCTGATTTATGAGGTCCTCTATGTCAAGCCAAATGAAATTTTTTCGATAATATTGGTTGGATGAGGCTCAGTTATTGTATCAACTTGGCTTCTAAGGCAAATATATGCAACTTCATTAAGCTTCTGTAACTGTAAACAGTGCTGGGCCCAGAGTCAGTGGTGCCCAAGGAATGACTCCTGCCAATGATCACTCCTCTCCCGCAGACAGAGTATATATTATTCCACAGATTTGTGATGCTTGAAAAAGAGCTGTATGAATACTACAGTATACAAGGCAGGTTGTTGTTACAATGCTACATTATTTGTAAATACTACCAATTACATAAAGGTAAGTATTAAATTGCACTGACTATTGTAAATGGTCTCAAGAAGACATGTGACAGTATAATGCTTTAGTCATATTACCCCACTTATGGAATTTCCACAAAAAAAGAGCATCTGGCACTATTCCGGTTTACCACCAAATACAGTCAAAAGCCTATGATTAAGTGCCCTGTGTAGCACAAAACGTGTAAGGCCATTTATGTATGATGTTTTTAATTTAAAATAAGCATTTTTGACTGTGTTTGGGGGTGATCTGAAGTAGTGCCAGCCACTCTTCTTTGTGGAAATTCCCTAAGTTGGCATCTAACGCTGAAGGTCTGGGGCCTGAGCACCTGGACCCACCATATTACGGGGTAAGCTGTTAACAGAAGCTCGTAACATTTTTTGTCATTTAAGTCATTCATATTACCCCAGTCAGACCAATTGCACTGTACATTAAGCTTTATGTATATTACCTCAAAAATGCCAGTATTACAAAGATACAAGAATACTGTGTCCCCAATACTTCTAAACTGCCTCAGCAGCAGCTTGGTTATTTTTTAGACCCCCCCTACATGCATTAACATGTGTTTTTAACATTGCAGGCATAAAAAATAACTATGTTAACAACTTTCTTATTAGTAACTTCAATAGTATTAAAAAGTTCACTCAGGATAATTAATTATATACTTCTTTTGCATAGTCAGGAAACGGCAGTTTGGGAATTTTACGACATCTTAAAATGTGTCTTCTTGTAATTCATTTTGGCTTTTTGCTAGCTCAGGCCAAAGCATCTAAAAAACCCCCTGAGAAGCGTTCTCTAGAAAGCACAGCGCTGTGCTCCATACACTATATAAAACAGACCATCTCTCTTTATACCTCACTGTGAAAGGCTGGATTGTTTTCAGATTAATGACATAAATTATTACAGCATATAAAGTAGGAAACGCCATTACGGGGTTTTATATGGATTATAATCATTCCATGGCTTAGATAGGGCTGAGAATTTACAAAATGACAGCAATGAATCTGGCTCCACTGAAACCTGCTATTTTTCCCACTGATGTTTGGCTATCAAATTTCCTGTATTATTTAAGTTATGCCTTGAGGATATTTTCATGGCTAGCAAAATATCACTGAATTTACTATGGGGGGAAAATTTCTTGTCAGGGCATTGCACTAATTCAAATAAGGTTATATGCACTGTACAGTTAAACATTTTTTTTAGGATGACATATTTTTGACTCTTTTTGCTCTGAAGACACAGGAATAAATAATAATTATCAAAAGTTCTTAAAATGACTAAATACAGGAAGAAAAACAACCCTCACAAGCCTGGTCAACAAATGGCAGAGCTCTGACAAGGTATTAAAGGAGAAGTAAAGATAAAAACTAAGTACGCTTTATCAGAAAGGTCTGTAAAGGTCTGTGTATGGCTGTATGGAAATACAGTCATAAGCACTCACAGAAATGCTGCACTGAGTCTTCTATCAAAAGAAACACAGGGTTTCTTGTTTTCTTTTATGTAAACATGTTCTTCTGTATCAGACTTCCTCTCTTTTAGGGCTCCTTCAGGTTTGGGGTGGGAGTCTGCACAGCTCTCTCCTCTCCCTCTTGGTCTTTATTTATAAGAATTCACTCCCCCTCCCATTAGAATGTGTGATCTGAGCTTCCAACAGCTAGAGCTTCAGCAGAAATCTACGGAGACCAAGCTAAAATGGCAGCTGCTATCTTAAACAAATGAAGGGCTTTTTACTCAGATATGGTAAAGCTTTCTGCAGAACAAATATAGAATTCTAGGTGGCACTAATGTGGCTAATCTATTGGCAGTAAAATGCCAAAATGCCTTTCCTTCTCCTTTAACTGCGAATGCTATCAATAGGGGCCAGGAGTAAATAAGTTAGCAGAAAATTGATTGATCAATTATATCAATTATGGCTGGCTTTAGGTGAAATATTCCAAAGGGGCAGCACACTTATAACCTACATTTTGAAACAATTCAACTGTCCAGGTCCAGTAACATAACCAATAATGCTTTCAAAATAAAAGATAAGTGTTGGTTTGTCAACCTCTGGGGCATAATCTATTGATTGTAATTTACTATAGGACCTAGGGAGGAGTGAAATGTTTCACCAGGTTTTGCCACAAAAAAACACCCAAAGACTCTAATTTATGGTAAAAAACGAAAAGTTGTGTCGCTTTAATAAAAGTCACTGCAAGAAATGCCAATTGACTTTAATATGTTTCACAAATTTTACCATTTAACAATTTTTTTTTGCAAAGTGAAACAGGACATATTTACCTATCACTACAGATTAAACTCTGTTAAGCCCTGTTAAATTTGCTTCTTTGGTATTGCCTAACCATTTTAAAAAGTAAGCTGGTGGCAAGCACAATGAATGCAATTAAATTGCAAAAGAAGCTTTATTATTGTGCCATACACAACATGATTCGGGCCCCTTCCATGCCCTTTATCATGTGTACATGGAAGGGGCCCCGAAACATGTTGTATATGGCACAATAATAAAGCTTCTTTTGCATCAACATTGCATGCATTGTGCTCGCCCTGGCTTACTCTTTAAATTGTTATCCATATAGAGTGTGGCTCTGTTGTTTGAGGATTGACACATAAGGTCTGGAAGGCTGAGCGCAGAGGACATATCTATTTGATAGCCTAACCATTTGTTGCATGTCATATGGAGCTATGCAATGCTCTGCATTTGTCTGCATGCAAAAATGAACTTTCGGTAACAAGCAGAGGCAGCCTTATACTCTGATTCATTAAAGGAGAAGGAAAGTTATTTTGGAATTTTACTGCCAATAGATTTACCACATTAGTGTCACCTAGAACAATATATTTATTCGCCAGAAACCATTAACATACCTGAGTAAACAGCAGCTGCCATTTTAAGCAGCTTCCTTCCTGCAGTCTCTAGCCATTATAGCTGAGATCACACTTTCCTAAGGGAGGAGGGAGTTAGCATTCTGGTAGGAGGGGGAGCATGGGCGTGGAGAGAGGAAAGAACTGTGCAGACTCTGGTCCAGGGAATTAAGGCTGTTTCTCAGAGAGGAAGTCAGACACTGCAACATCATGTTTACAAAAAAGAGACAAGAAATCCTGTGTTTCATTTGATAGAGGACTCAGTGCAGCATTACTATAAGTGTTTATGGCTGTATTTACATAGACCTTTCTGATAAAGCTTAGCTTTATCAGAAAGCTTAGTTTCTACCTTTCCTTCTAATTTAACCCAGTATGGAACAAGGTGCTAAAAGCCAAAAAAACACGTTGATCAGTCTTCCAAAATAGCGACATTATATTTCTAATGGATCTGATATCTGGAAATCCATTATTCAGAAAGTTCCAGTTGCAGGAAGGCCATCTGACAGTTTAGTCAAATTATAGGTTTTAATAATAATTTCATTTTTCCCTGTAATATTAAAACTGTATCTTGTACTTGATACCAACTAAGATAAAACTAAACCTTAGTCAAAACAATTCTATTGGGTTTATTGATTGATTGATTTTTCAGTAGACTTAAATTATGAAAAGATCCCTTATCCAGAAAACCCCAGGTCCCAAACATTCTGGATAATAGGCATGGCAATATTTACAAAAGCAATTAGAAATAGCAACACTCCAAATACAAATAAGCTTCATTCTTTATGCAAGATTTACTTGTGTTGGCCACTTTTTAGTTTAGCCCTAATTTTCTGCTGAATGCTGTTACTGCTAACACCAAAAGCAAAGACTGAAATTGTTATGATCATACAATCAGACACCATAGGAATTTGGAATTACATCAAAGTGGAAATAACTCAAATAAAATATAACTACAGTTTTCTTTCACATAAATGCCATTCACCTCTGAAATGGTCTCCTAATCTTTATGTGATTGCTTTTTCTGTGATGGAAATATTACATTCTGTACAGTATTTATTGCTGGTTCTTTCAACCTTATTGATTTTATGTAACAGTTGACATGCATCAAATCCTGTGCTGGTGTAATAAACACTTTTTGGTGATCTTTCAGTTGTAAACACAACACAATTTATGCCTGTGTTATCATAGAGACCAATTTTCCCTGACAAAGGTCAGAGTTGTGTCATCTTTTACTGAAGACAAGATACTGGAATCTCTAGAAACCACATTTGCTATTGGAGTTATGAACTGTGGCATTTCTAGGGTTCTATGTCACTCCCTCAATCTCAGTGTATGTGCTATTAATTGTTGGTCGTTTTACTGTACCTTTATTTTATTCTTATTTGTACAGGTATGGGGCCTGTTATCCAGAATGCTCTGGACCTGGGCTTTTCCGGATAAGGGATCTTTCTGTAATTTGTATCTCCATAACTTAAGTCTGCTAAAAATCATTTAAATATTCAATAAACCCAATAGGATTGTTTTGCCTCTAATAAGGATTAATTATATCTTAGTTGGGATCAAGTACAAGGTACTGTTTTATTATTACAGAGAAAAAGGGAATCATTTTTAAAAATTAGAATTATTTGCTTATAATGGTGTCTATGGTAGATGGCCTTTCCATAATTCAGAACTTTTTGGATAACGGGTTTCCGGATAAGGGATCCCATACCTGTATGTTTATTTTATTTATATTACTCTACTGATGCATGCTTTGGTGTACAGCAGAAAAATATGTTGATAGAACAAACAGGGATCATCGAAATAATAAATACACTTAAAGGACCAGTAACACAAATTTTTTACATTAAACCTGTGCCTTCTACACACTTTTATAAGTATATTTAAAATACAGAAATGTTAATATTATAAGTAGATTTTAAATAAGGACCATTACCAGGTATTCTCAGGGCTCAGGCTGCAGCACTTTGTTTGACACACTTCCGGCAGCTTCCCCCTCTTCACCCCCCCTCTCCCCGTACAATATCAGCAGTGCCTCCGCTCACACAGAAAAACAAACAGAGCAGGAGATAAGAGGGCCTCCTTCTCCCAACCCTCTCCCTAACCAGTATAAAAAAAAACCTATAAATAACTTTTAAAGCAGCCTTTTTCAGCTGTGCCCTATACAGCCAAGGTAATGATTTTTATTCAATAACCACTTATCATATTTAAATTTCGGTCTGTTATATATGTTAGCTAAAGTGTATGAAATGTATATTTGCAATGTAAAAAAATGGTGTTACTTTTCCTTTAAGTATAGTTACATTTAAGATTAAGTGCTAAGTGTTAAATAGACAAGTAGAAGAGTCTACCTGGAGGAATTTAGGGATAGCATTCCAAATGATAGGAGCAGAAAGAGATAGAGGTTTTAGGAGGCAGGTTTAGTGCCTGGTGTGACCACATGGTTGGTCTTAAAGGAACAAAGGAGCCAGCTAGGAATGTATGAAGACTCAAGAGAAGAGATGTAGTCAGGTACAAAAGAATGAAGGGCTTGGAAGTAAAGTTACTGTCAAGATTAAGTGAGGACTAATTGGGCTTATTTATCAATTTTTGAGTTTGTGAATTTGAGAGTGTTTTTCTAATTCGAATTAACTCACATTATATATGTTTTCTTATTTATTAATAAGGAAAACTTGTTTGAATAAAAAAAATTAAATATCTAATTAAAAATATGACTTGACTTGAGGTATGGATTCACATTGGTGAATTGTTTGGTAAAACTTCCATGAATATTCGCCACGGATAAAAATGAATAATGGGTCGTGTCAAAAAAAGACATGCACAACAAAAAGAAGATGCGGGCAGCAAAAAAAGACATTGACAACACAAAAGGAGCACGTCAAACGTGTTGCTCTGATTTTTTGCTGTTTCACGAATTATACTGTCGTTTTGCGAATAGTGCTGAGCGAATTTTTTCGCCAGGCATGGATTCGCAGCAAATTTCCGCATTTTGCCATTGGCGAATTGTTTCGCGAAACTTCCATGAAAATTTGCAGCGGAAAAAGTTGTCACGAGGAAATGTTTTTGTCGCGCGTCAAATTTGGGTGCGGTTGTGTCAAAAAAGGGTGCAGTTGTGGCAAATTGGGCGTGGTCACGTAAAAAAAGGACCGGTCGCAGCAAAATTTGAGCGTGGTTGCGTCAAAAAGTGTGGGCGACAAAAAAAAGAAGACGCGGGCGAGAAAAAACAATCATGCAACAAATGCATTTCACAAATTCGCTCATCCCTATTGGCGAATTGTTCACTGAAGCGAAACAGGACAGGTTCGAACATCACTAGAAAAGGGTAATTCTTAACTGGGGGTGGTGGTGCATTAATAAACAAGGTAAAATACAGAGGGCCTAGAACAGACTTCTATACTACTATATATACTGTGCTAGAATTACCAGTACCACCCCTGAATAATGTGTTTGTTTGCTTCTCACTATGATGGGTTAGGGGTGCCAATACCCACAGTATTTTACTGCATAATATACTATACTTGTGTTGCTTATACTCACTACCTTTCACTATAAAAAGTTTGTGGGATGCTTCTCATTATACAATGTGGTTGGTTACTTGAGCCCATTGTTGCCACTGGGTTTGGGATTTCAGAACCCACTGTCTTTGATGTTGATCTCCTATTCACACTATTACCACTTTATAATATATTTGGCAGTACTCACTGCCTCTTACTGTATAATGTTTTGTTAAGTTGCCAATGATTACTTTAAAATAAGCTTGTGGTGCTAGAACCTATTTCCTAGTTGGTACTGGCACCACATTGACATGACACTTTAAGAATCAGTATGACCACTTTTCTATAAAATGTATGCAGGGGAGTTTTCCATGAGTGATCAGGTATGAGTTAAAAAGTAAGTTTTCTCTCTGCATAACTTTTACGTTAATCCAATAAAAATACTACTTTATGAAAAGGATCTAGTTTAAACTCCATTAGCAAGAATTTCTATTAAAAATGACCTAGAGCTGAAAATAAAAAGGATTAGCCATTTTTCATAACATGAATAGATTTCGACTTTGCCAGAACATTTGCAATTGAAAGACTGATAAACGAGCAAGACAAATTAAAAGAATTGTCCATTAACATACCATTTTCCATGTCAGCGCTCCATTACATTGATTATTATGTCTACTGTATTTAACAGAAATGAGCAACGTTTGTCAGGTCATTAGTGGACGAAAGAAGAAAAATACATATTTGTGGGTGTCTCTCTTGTTTGCTCACAGAACATGACATGACTGAAGGATGTGTATGCCTTTATTTCATTTTGATGATCCTGAACAGGAAACTAACATTAGTTTTCAGGAAATACTTTTTCAACATTGGGCCACTGGGCCCACACTATACAAATAGTGTTAACATTTAAGCAACTGCAGTCTGGGTACTGCTTATCCTTGGTAGTTAGTGAGGAGCTAATTTTTTCGGCAGCCAAGGTTTTTTGCACATGTCAAAAAAGTCAAGCAGTACCCACTAATTTTTCCAAAGTTTCGAGAATATTTCAGCGAAGCGAAATGTGACAGATTCACTCATAACTATTGTTAGCGTACTAGAGTTTCTTTCCTGGTGGCATGGGAACAAATACTGTTTACCCGTATGAAAACAAATTCCTTTCACCAGCATCAGGACAGTGTATTTAAAGATACAAGTAATTTACAAACATAGTCGCAAGTGTGGTCACAAATAGTGATGAGCGAATTTTTTGCATGGGCATGGATTCGCAGCGAATTTCCGTATCTTGCGATTGGCAAATTGTAATCGCGCATTTCACAGATTTTTTGGGAAATTTCCTTGAACTTAATAATTTAGTACTGCATTTTGGATATTATGTAGTGAGCCCACATGTACACAAAGGGGCTGATTTACTAACCCACGAATCCGACCCGAATTGGAAAAGTTCCGACTTGAAAACGAACATTTTGCGACTTTTTCGTATTTGTTGCGATTTTTTCGGCTTCTTTACGAATTTTCGTTTACCAATACGATTTTTGCGTAAAAACGCGAGTTTTTCGTAGCCATTGCGAAAGTTGCGTAAAAAGTTACACTTTTTTCGTAGCGTTAAAACTTACGCGAAAAGTTGCGCATTTTTCGTAGCGTTAAAACTTAAAAGGTGCAAAGTTTCGCGTAAGTTTTAACGCTACGAAAAAAGCGCAACTTTTTGCGCAAATTTTAACGCTACGAAAAATCGCCAGATTTTACGCAACTTTCGTAATGGCTACGAAAAACGTAGTGGTAACAAAAAATTTGTAAAGAAGCCGAAAAAATCACAAAAAATACGAAAAAATCGCAAAATACCGATAATTACGAAAAAACGCAATCGGACTCATTTCGACCCGTTCGTGGGTAAGTAAATCAGCCCCAAAGGGTTAACAGATATCTTTCCTTTCCATCACATGACATCTGCTGAGGTGTGATTCTGGACAATAGAGCTCCTGCCATAAAACTACACAACAGCCCTTACAGCTATAGTACAGTTCATATCAAAGAGATGCAAATGACTGTACATCCTGATGTGGGTGCATGGCCAGAGTTCCTAAGGAAAAGAGACCCTACTAAATCAACAGGAATGCCTGCAGCATTGGACTCAGTGAGATTTGCTCTGCAGTGCAACCTATCTTGATCTACCTCTGTTAGCTGACTGAGATGAATCATCCTAACAACCATTCACATTGATCTGATTGGCTGGGACTGTCGTTTGGGTGTGTCTTGGGAAAAGGGTAGTATGGGTTATGCTTGGTTGAATGGTCTTCCTCATGTATATAAACAGCATTTGTAAATACTTTGTTAGTTAGGCATTGCACCTTTCCTCTCCCTTCTTCCTCCATTTTAGTTATTTTCCATCCTTGTTTTATGCCTTTTATTTCTTTTGTAAATAAATATATCACTTGTTTAATAAACCAGGCTGTCTCAGTTCAATAGTTAAAAACCCCAGATTAGAGCAGGTCCAACAAATAATAATGATTCGAGGGTTTTGCAGAAAATATTTATTTACTTCTGGTAATGGTCAATTCTAGTGCAGTGGTGTTCATACGGCAACTGTTTTTCACCTATGTAAATGTAGAGCTTATGCAAACAATATATTTTATTAGTATTATTCATAGGAATAAAAGAACTTTGCATTAAGGAAGTCATGTTTTAAATAAAAATATAACAGTTCAAAGTTTGGTGTAAGATTTATTATCTAGTAAAGTGAAGGAATCACAGTTAGGGTGAAAGGGGCATAAGGCAGGTAAATACCGTTTTTTAGAACAATGCTTTACATTGCTTGTCTAGTAAAATGAAAGAATTTTACAATAAACCAACCTGACACAGATATATGCCTCATTATTTTACTATTTATCAGTATATCAAATGCAATGGCATGCCTGAGCCTCAGATTAGAGAACAGATGGGCAGTTTACACCCTTAAGGCCAGACAGACATTTGCTTATCATTTGCATTTGGCCTTTAATGACTCCCTGTAATTAAACAAATTTATACTAGGGCAGAGGTTGGTTTATATGTTATGCAATTTCTGTATAAAATGTGTCAGCACTACATCTTTAATAGCAACAACATGGAAAGAGACAGAAGAACATATTGTAACAGCGAGTTGATGACCTCTGAAAAAAATTGGTGTCAAACCCCTCAGAAACAGCTAAATGCTAACTAGCCACAGCACAAGGACAAGTAGACCTACTATATACAGCAAAATTCTCCCAAAGGGAATTATACACCAGGGCCACCTGGTTAGACAAGGGAGATAAGAAATGGAAATTGCTGGCTATGCTGGCTAAAGATGATGCCCCATGCACAATAATACCTAATATTAAGGGTTACAATTGGAACATGATTACAGATGGTGCAAATGGTTGGCAGATTTAGGCAGTACTTTCAAAATACCTATACAGCACTCCCCCTCCTCCTACTGTACAACTGTCAGAATAGCTTGATAAAGTAGACTTCCCAAGCCTGACCCATACTATGAGATACACACTAGAAAATGACATTTCAATTGAAGAAGTTGATGAGGCTATTACAGACATGCCAGTGGGCCACTCCCCTGGCCCAGATGGTTTACCTGCGAAGTGGTACAAAGCCCACTCCAAAATACTTACTCCCAAATTTTGTTCACTCTTTAATAATACAAAAGTACAAAACTTTGAATACTTGGGAATTACTATTCAATCTGACTGTAAAAAATTCCAAGAGAACAACCTAAACCCAATAGTCTGTGCCCTCACTTCTAAAATGGAAATTTGGCAATGTCTACCACTTCCCTTATTGGGCCAAATTAATTTATTAAAAATGGTGTTCCTCCCCAAGTTTCCATACGTCTTTCATAACTCACTCATAGCACCCCGAAAGCAGTGGCTTACTTAGGTAGGTTCCATAATCTAGATTCCATAATAGGTCCCTACAGGCTCGAAACACAGACGGGGGCCTAGAACTTCCCAACCTTTAGCTTTACTAAGCCCTAGCTAAAGCTCTTCCATGGTCGTATGTGATCACAAAACCTATTACCACATCATAACTGGGTATTTGAAACTTTTGCGTTTAACTTTGGAAGTTGAAAAAAAAAAAAAAAAAATATATATATATATATATATATATAAATATATATTCAAGTGTGTATATATACAGTCTTCACTCAGGTTTCAGGCTGTGCATTAATGAAAAGATTATTTTTAGGAAATGCAGAACTGGAAATCCCAGAGCAGGTGAAGTACAAGAAAATGATGTTCCTCGGGGACAGAGTAAATATATCACTAGATGTCTGACTAGTAGAAAAATTTATGAGAGCTGTAGTTAAACAATTGCAAGGAAGCAGAACCTTCATATCCCAAGACAAGACTAAGCCTGTCAGCTAAGAATGTCAGCTGTCACGAACTATACAGACTTATTACTGAAATGCCTTGTATTCTACAGATCCTGCTCATTAGACAAGCAAAAGTCTAGTCAGGTTTGCTTTAAATAAAAATAGATGTACTATATAAGAAGCCAAATTTGGCAGTACAGGATATCTAGGACATTCCACACTAGAAGATGTTAATTGAAGCTCTCTAAGTACCAAGTGTATAATATGTGCCAGATGAAGCTTTTAATGCACCTGCAGTTGGATTTTTAAGACCAAGAGCGTATGAACATGAGTTGGATTCACAGATCCCAGTGCTAAATAGATATTAATATAGAAACAGTCAGCCTCAGGCAGCACACAGCTCATCTGCCCAGGAAAACTCCACTGATTCTTGCAGAAGAGCCTTATCCAATTCACTACATTGTCAGCCAGCAGGGAATGCAGATTAAGCTCAGGCAGAAGGATGAGAGGTTACTGGAGCAGATAATCTGACCTCCAATTATTAATACTCTGCCTTTTTATTTTGTATTAGCAATGTTTAATTAAAAAAACAGTATTACTAGATTATTTGAAGCAGCACCACATTTTGGTGTTCTGTCACCATTGCACCCTATAAATCACCTATTTAAATACATCATTTTGAATGCTCTCCTTTTGCTACATGGTCTACTCTTTACCTAAATTAATGTAATGTAATAGGACAGTTACTAAAATTGATAACCAATAACATAACAACCAACAGGCATTTCATCATTACTCACAGTGCATTAGAAATTAGAATGACAAAATCTACAGCATACTACAATATACAAATGTGCACCATGGACACTACATAAACCTGTTAATTCTTAGGTGAGTTGTGTGAGGTATGGCTAGGTGGGGCAGCCTTTAAAACACTGCAACAGAAGCCTTGGGAAATGATTTCATCAGAGAAGAAGGCTTATTTTGATATCAAGCACAGAATATAGAAGCATTCGGCAACTTGGAGAGATCTCTCTAGTGCTGGCTGTTACAGTACTCTTTGTAATGCGGAGTAAACATTATTATCATATCATTAGCATCCTTATCATTTAATTGGCTATAAATCAGTTAAATTAGGTAAAAATACACTTTGTGACCATAAGTCTCTAGGTAGATTTTATCATAGCTTTTCTTGCTTTCATCAACATCCTCTTTTATTATCCATTATCTCACACTAAAGCTGACATTAAATTATCATGTGCTTATTACAAGAATTAATTTGCTGACAATAGTTACTAATCATTTTAATCACAGATGTCATTTGAATTAGTGTAACTATAATGCAGATGTATTGATAAGGTCAAACCTTAAGACCTATTGATAAGCCAACACTTCTAATAACTTTCAACTATCTCTCATATTTAATTTGTTATTCATAAAATAACTACACACTGTGAAGGAGATGGATATGCTTTACAAACACACAAGGCTGATTCCCCTCCTATACAATAAAGACTTCCCCCTGGGTCTGAGACCAATAAACTTTAAAACCTGGACAAAGACATTATGGGTCTTTCAAATAATGAATGGAAGAAAACTTAAAAGAGTAGAGGATATCTTACCAGAAGAGAATATTTCCTCCTTAAACAATGAATGTGCTGAATTCAACATTTTTTGAACACTAAGGGGCTGATTTACTAAGACACGATTTCGAATCCGAATTGGAAAAATTCCGATTGGAAACGAACATTTTGCGACTTTTTCGTATTTTTTGCGTTTTTTTCGGCGTCTTTACGATTTTTGCGTAAAAACGCAATTTTTTCGGCATCTTTAAGATTTTTGCGTAAAAACGCGAGTTTTTCGGCGTCTTTACGAAAGTTGCGCAAAGTCGCGATTTTTTCGTTGCGTTAACACTTGCGCGCAAAGTCGCGCCTTTTTCGTAGCGTTAAAACTTAAAAGGCGCAACGTTTCGCGCAAGTTTTAACGCTACGAAAAAATCGCGACTTTGCGCAACTTTCATAAAGATGCCGAAGAACTCGCGTTTTTACGCAAAAATCGTAAAGACGCCGAAAAAAACGCAAAATTACCGATCATTATGAAAAAAACGCAATCGGACGCATTCGGCCCGTTCGTGGGTTAGTAAATGTGCCCCTAAATGGGTTACAGACAATGCAGGACCAGCAGACACTCAGTTTAAACAACTTTTTTGGTGAACAGCTCACCAAATTTCCATTATATATAACATTGTAATATGCAACGCAGACCCTCCGATGTACGGCTTTAAATGCTGATGGGAAAAAGAACTCAACTGCACCTTTACAGAAGACAAATGATTACAATTGCTGGAAAAGTCATACAAAACAACATTATATACCAGATTACAAGAAACCAACTATAAAATCCTTTCTAAATGGTACATGGTATGTAGCAAGCTATCTAAAATATACCCACAATTCCCAGATAAACAGCCTGGACGTGACCTCGTACATATTATGTGAGACTGCCCTAATATCCGACCATACTGGATACAACAGCTATTGCCTATATTCACAGATACAGAAATATTAGATTGAGATCCTTTTTTTTGGCTGCATATGAATGATTTGACAGTGACACAATATAAAAAATGAGTAATTTCAATTTTGCTAACAGTGGCAAAAGCTCTAATACCATATGTGGAAATCCAAAACTATTCCTACAATGAAAGTCTGGGCTCTCAAAATCCAAGAGATTTACCGGTTTGACAAATGCAAAATAGATCTACGCAAACCAAAACAATTCAAAAAACATACCCAGAAATTGGGTTGGCTCCTATTTAGGGAGTCACCTGGACGCTCTCTTCTTACTGTATAGGCATCAAGAGATAAAGAATACTCTTTATCTCTATGACCCTTGACAAGAATTGATTTGAATGTAATCTTGGAGGGTAAAATCGGTACGGTGCGATACGTTACACGTTATAATATGCAATCACTTATATCTAGTGATGAGCAAAATTTTTCGGCAGATTCATGACAAATTTCCACATATTGGCATTGTCAGATTTTTTGCGAAACCGTTATTTCTTGCGCAAATTTTTTTGTTGCCTGAGTCTTTTTTTGTAGCCCTTGCCTTTTTGTTGATGGCCGTGGCCTTCTTTGCCACGACCGCGGCAAATTTTCTTGGAAGATTCGTGAAACAATTCACCAATGGCGAAATGCGGAAATTCGCTGTGAATCTATGCCTGCCAAAAAAATACGCTTATCGCTACTTATATCGATGAAAGGAGATACATGACTTTCCGATTACAAAAGTTTATTCACTAATGCTAAATACTGTTAACTGTTATGTTACCTATGTATCATGATTACTACAGCACAATTTGTATAATGTAAACAACCACAATCTTTTGCATTTTACGAATGGTAAAAGCGTTACTAAAATAAAGACTTTTTTTTTTTAATAAAAGGAGATGCTTTCTCTGTACAAACTCTGTACACAAACATCTATAATGGCAGTTTTAGGAATTTAAATTTGGTAAAATTAAATTTAAAATAAATAAATAAATATATAAAAATACAAAAACAAACAGCGTTGTCATAAAATGTTTTTTTTTTTTAACTGGGTTAAATGGGTTATTAAATTCACTTAACTTGATGAATTGGTTGTAATCATGATGAATATAAATATATCAGCACACATTTTGGAATCAGCATGGGGTATTAAAGTAGTGTAGGGTGTCTGGCCTGATAAAACAAGCCCTGTGGTATTTTTACCCGTAAAGTAGAACTAAACCTAAAAATAAATGTGGCTAATAATGCTGTATTTTATATAAAAAACTTACTTCATTAGTATAAAGGTTCAGCACTTCTATAACAGTAATAATCTAGGCCTTTGATGTTTGTAATTTGAGTTTAGGGGTCATTGCAAATAATCAAGCAGAACCACCTGTCATACAAGGTGAGGCTACAAGGATGATTAAATATTAAATTATGATGCAAATTGCACTGGTTTCTGAGCTTCCATGCAATGAGAATCTAAATTAATTACTAATCAGCCATGTACCACGACTTTTATATTCTATATATACAGTATATTGTGAGTCTGTCTCAGTAACTGGCAGCGGCACAGGGCATGTGCAGGGAATCAGCAGAAAAGAAGATAGGGAGCTACTGGGGGCATCTTTGGAGGCACAGATCTGCCCTGCTAAAAGGCTGTGGTTGCCCTTCAATCCCACTTCTCTGCTTTAGTTCCCCTTCAATTTAAACTGAAAATGGGCAGCTTTGAAACATCAGAAAGCTGAACCTTTTCAAAAGGAAGTCTCTCCTAGCCTGATAAAATTTGGACATTTACTGTGATCCCTGTTCTGAATTGCAGACTTCCTGAGTAACAGCTTTAAGTGTAGCTATATACTGTATAAAGATACCATGTGCTGAATAACTGTGAACCCTATGTTTTAATTGTATTTAAAATATAGTAAAAATGATACCAGAAAGCCAAGCAGAGTACATACATGATTCCTCAGATTAAAAGGAAGCTATGATACTTCATGTGAATCACTTCTTTACATATTGGGTGAATTATGGATTCTATTGGAAATAGAAGCACTCCAAATATCAATATTAAAATGGATAAGGTAAGGGAGAGGTGACATGACACTGTGAGCATGAGGGGGCGGGGAAAGGATCCTGTGAGCAGAAATAGACTTTCATAGTTTCCATTCAGTCTGTGGGATTAATTATGTCTGTATAAACCCACTAAATAATGTCCTAAATGGGGTACATTTTCCCTTTAAAATAATCGATATTGTTATTTGTAGGGATGCACTAAATCCATAGTGGATTCTGCTGAAAATCACAAAAGGCTGAATACTGAAGTAAATCTAAGCCATTATTTGCATCAGATGCAAATGTATCATCTACATACATTTAAGGATTGCTACATTTTCTGAGTGCAAAGCGTAATTATTTGTGGAAATAAGAATAGAAAGGTGCTTATCTGGGATGTCACATCCTTGCATTTATGACTCCCACAGCTGGTTTAGAACTGCAGTGAATCCTTTTTGTTTTAAAGGTCATTTTTATAGTACCATTGTGCTCCACAGAAACTGTCTTCATTTTTTGTCTTCTCTTTTTTAATAGGCTAAATCCATCAACTGTACAAATCTGTATCTGAACATAACACGACAGCCTCCCTGTCACGCACAGAGATTACAGATTGTGTAATCTGTCTGCCAGAAGGCTTTCAATGCTGAGTTCAACATCACTGCATTGTGATTAGTTATTGCCTAGAGATGGCTTAAACCCACTATCTAAGGTTATCCTTAGGCATTTTCATCTTTTTTTTTTTTCTAAAATAAATAGCCGCTTCATCTGTGGGAGAATTCTTCCTATGGTATTTTTAAAGTGTCTTACAAATTTGTTTATTTATTTGGGGGGTGCATAAGAAATAAGGCTTAGAAAATACTTTATACAATGCAGACAAATTAAAACCCATTGTGGTCTGTCTATGTTAAATACTGTATATCCTTTATATCAGTAAGCCTTTTATTTCATTTAATTTGTTTTATATATTCAGTTCTTAGGTATGTGAACATTGTTTATTGTGTGCACCACAATGAATCTATCTCCTAAAATATTAATTAATGTAGTGATTTGGGATCCTCAAATTGAAATGCATACGTGTCAACAGTTATAAGCACTGATTTGGCACGATCTGGATCAAAAAACTTTGACTGCAGTTGATGCCAAAATAGAAGGTAAACAAATTCACAAGTGAGAGCCTCTTGGACTGTGACACCACTGTAAAACAACTAGAGTGCAGTTCAGTAACTCCATCTTCCCTCACTGTACCATCCCATCTTTTGCTCTTCTTAGTATAATTAAATCTCTACTTCCAGCACCAAGTATAAGGCATGGTGAAGACCCTGAGGAGATATTCTGACCATATAATTTTGTGAGACAAATCTAGCTCTATTTGTCTAAATCTAGTCTATTTGTGGGTACAAATACATGGAAACTGATTTAAGAAAGAACATCTCATTTACAAAATTAGAGCAATGTTGAAGTCCAAAATCAGACACAAATCATCAGGTTTTTACCCAGATTGCACCATTTTAACTGTGCGTGACTCCCTTACAAGTGCAACTTGCTGAAAAAAATATAATATAAGGTGAATGTCAAAAAACGGGAAGGGAGAGAGACACAATCTCTTACCCACTTAGCACGGTAAATTGGAGATTGGATGGAACTGGATCACTCCATCGGCTAATATTTAGATGGACTGTCAAACATTACAAATATGAAATAAAACTCCACTTTATTTCTTACAGTTAAAAACACAGTGTCTGTGACTTCTCAGAAAGTGACTATGTAAGTCAAGAAACGCTTTAAGCCACGATCTCTCCCTGCACTACTGTGCATCTGTGTGTCTTTAACAGGAAGAAATAAAGTGGAGTTTTATTTCATATCTGTAATGTTTGACTCTCCCTCTGAACATTAGCCCATGGAGTGATCCGATTTTGTCAAGTGTCCAGTCTTGCAAGGTGTTGGGAGCAGGCAGAGAGTAATAGGGATTAGGCTACAATTAAAAAAAAGCTCACCAGTAAAAGCCTAGGGCCTGGGTGCATATACCACGGGCCCACAGTTGAGGAGGTGATCCATACCAACAAAAGCAGCAGGCACTCATAGATATGATTAGGTGTTATAAAGGCTAACATTATTTTAAACATATGTAAGGTGCAGTATAGCCTTACACATTTTGTGCACACCACACTTTATTATAATCCTGGGTGTTAGGCACAGTGTGCAGTGCTCTGTGCCATGTACCTGATACCTTATCAAGAGCAAAACAAAAACAGGCATGCAAAATGCATCATCTGTACTGCTGGATTGGATTATTGCACATTGAGTGCCACAATTTTAGGCCCAGAAATACCCAAAATGCTTGTACCTCATAATGATACATGAACCTTATTATTTTCAGAATATTCATTAAGTAGCATTCTTTTTATGGAGCATATTGAATCTGAGGGGCTTGTATTTAAATATTCTTCTTTATGAATCCAATTTTCTGCACTTGAGATTTTGTATTTGGTTCCCATGCGTTTGTTCTAAACCCCAATAAGATTATACATTTTGGAAGAAGACTACCCTGCATATGACCCTACAGCAGAAGTAATGCAAATGCTATTTATAATCATTTGAGGTAGCTAAATGTTGCGCACCACGAGCAACAAGCTGAATATATCAGATTTAAAAATTGTAACTGCTTCAGTGAACTCTTCCTCCAATTATTACATACATTATTTCCAAAAACGACATGACCTAAACACATTTACTGACAAATCCTAAAATGGATGATAGCTACTGAAAATAGGATACAGGATAGTATGGCAATATATTTTAGAGAGCAATACTGATGCTTCGGAATTATAGAGACATTTACAAATAAATCCCTAAAGCTGATATAAACCTTTCATCACAAAGTAATAGATATGTGCCTTTAAAAGCAACTTGCTGAAATGGTGGCCATGCATCTATTTATTTGAAATATCCCTATGATGTTGCTATTCTGCTGGCACAGTAAGCATCCTAGGGTGAAATGTTTTTAGTCTCTCTGTGATTTACTATTTCCAATGACATTTATGTTACTTGGAAATACACTTTTTAAATGCATACTATATGGTTGAACACAGATTTATTTGCGCTCTGTTTAATGTATAGTTGCAGAAGTTCAGTGACACTGGTATATCCCTGCTTAGCCAACATTGTGTAAGAAATAAATAGCTCTTTGTCTTCTTTGTTCATTCCTCTCCTTCCATTTGGCTTCCTTTTACTCTGTTTTATCTATACATTGTCAAATGGCATAGTGTATATGACAGATTTTAAGTGAGAAAGAACAAACAGATGTAGGAACAGCTGGCAACATTTGCCAATTTATTTGGGAACGTGGAAGTTATTTCAGCAAAGTCGAACACTGGTATTTTCACTTGAGTGCTTGCAGTTTTAGTGACACCTGCCATATATTGGTCTTCAAAATAATAAATGCAAATCAGTGGGTTCTGCTGGAGAGTCAATCAAATGCATATGGAGTACATCATTATTGCAAACTGCCCATCCTTTATAGTTATATTACTTTTCCACTGCAGTTGATTAAGCATGGTGCACCATGTTAGATTTATGGCGCCATTAAAGCCTGATTCTTTTCTAGATTGGCATGGATCTTAAAGAAAACACATTTTTGTGAAGCTTGCAAGGTATGCATAAAATGCATTGGAGAAACTCCGATACTTTTCTAATACAAGCAGTACCCACTACACAACTGAACTTAGCCTTGAAGAAGTCTGACCTGAGCATACTAAAGGAACTCATAAAAGATTCAAAGCCCATTGCATCCACGGTAAATTGCCCCTCAGGTCCAAAATAGTACTGATAAAGAAACAGAACTAGACAACTTATAGTACTCCGGGAGCACATCTGTCTCTGTCCAAAAATTAAAATCAATATTTCACCACAGCTTCCACCTGCTTTACTTCAGGCACCTGTTGTCTGTTCTTATGGGAACACCACCAGAACACCAACACACACCAAGACTGTAACCTCATGTCATTTTAGGACTGGAAAATACAGTTATGTGTTTCTTTCTCTAGCTTGGTCCTCTCTCTGGCTTCTTCTGCTCAGGCAACAGCGATGGCATCTTAATTTAGTCTGTGTCAAAACTGATCTCCTTTACAGAACTCAACCCACTATTACTGAGCCATTTTTTATATTTTTGCTATCATACAATTTCTCCCTCATCATCATTGTATTAAATAATAATTCATTTAGCATTACCTATTGACAAAATGTTGTTATGTAATTTATGGAATATTGGGAAACACTGTAGGATAGGGCTTTAAACTTAACACTGCCTCACACTCAACAGCGAGGATCTCCACTATCCAGCCTCATATAACTATGCTATTTATACAGGAGGAAAATTGTGTTCAAATGTTTGCAACTTGACTACAATTGAAGTGGACAGGATAATGGTATGGGCTTATACAGTATACACTTGTGAGGGATTTAAATAGCACAAAAAAGACTGTGCCTGGAGCAATGTATAAGGGAAGTGTTGTATTTATTGCCAAACCAAGATGGACATTAGGTGCAGGGCTCCTGTGCACCACAAGCAGGCCCGGATTTGTGGAAAGGCCATAAAGGCCCGGGCCTAGGGCGGCAAAAATTGGGGGGCGGCACGCCGCCCCGCCGCACCAAAATATTAAAGTTTATTGCGCATACGGAGCAATGGGGACCTCTCCCCCACTGCTCCGTATGCGATTGAAAAGGGCCGCACATGCGCAATCGCGAGTTCGTGCATGCGCGGGGGGAGGTTCACCGTTCGCGCATGCGCAGGGGGCGTTCGCCGTTCGCGCATGCGCAGGGGGGCGCGACAGAGAGGGGGCGGCCTCGGGGCGCCCGGCCAACAAATCCGGCCCTGACCACAAGCACAATACTAATTGCAATGTATCTGTTGATGCTAGGTACAACCATGGTTATGCACAGGTAGTCACAAGCAGGTTTCAAACACTTTATGTTTGGCATTTTAATGGGTGAAATTCTTTCATTTTCCATCCATCTCATCATAATAAAACTAAGAAACATTTACATTCTATAAATAACTGCCGAGCTGCATTTCCGATATGCAAGAAGAAACCAGTTGTTATAGTCGGTAGTAACTGAAATTAAAAAGAAAATACACACACATATTGCTTCTATAATCTTTCTCTCTTTGAGCTTCAATATTATGCAAACACTTGATGCAGAGACTTTATTCCCTGGCAAGAAATGGTATATTTGTTTTTACCAAGAAAACTACAGTATAATTATCAAAGCCAAAGAGGCAACAGGGAAATTGCACTGAAAAATCCAGATTTTTTCACCTTCTCTCTTTGCTTCTCTTCTGCATTTGCTGGATGAACAGCTTTATTTATTCATTAAGTCTTGCATAAAATTTAAATGTTTGGCTTATGCAAAGTTTTTTGTTTCATCTTCTCAGTTGGGAGTTTTGAAAAGTTATGTTCAGATTTCTTTCTTTCTATTGACACACATTTGCTTAAAGAGATACTGACACAAGAAAGTAAATGTTTTTTTTTACATCTACAGTATTATAACATTGTCTTTGCAAGAACTTTATAATTTTGCCATAAAAATATTTGCCTGATGCGTTTACATTACCTGTCTTATCCTCCGTTCCTCTATGAGGGGGCAGCCATATTTGTCCATTAGCATTAGAAGCTATAACTGACAGGCTGAGAAGGGACAGTCAGGTTGGCAAAACAGTCAGGCTTAGGAACTTCAAGTAACAATTAGTGATGGGCGAAATGTTTGGCCAGGCATGGATTCGCTGCGAATTTCCGCGTTTCGCCATTGGTGGATTGTTTCACGAAATGGATGAAAAATTTGCAGCGGAAAAATTCAACGCACGTCCAAAAATTGTTGCCGCCGTCAAAAAAGAATAGTTGCGGGCGTCAAAAGAATAGCCGCACGACAAAATAATAGCCGCGGGTGACAAAACAATCACTGTGCGACAAAATAATAGCCGCGGGCGACAATTTTTTTTGCCGCACAACATTTTCGCCGCTTCCTGAATTTTTCACCGTTTCACGGATCTTTTGAAAGATTTGCGAATTTTTCAGTGAAGCGAAACGGAACAAATTCACTCATCACTAGTAACAATTACTTACAAAACCAAACCTGTCAGCGAAAAACCATCAACACGACCTATAGGTAACTTTTTATGTACATTCATATTTTGAAAAGTAGTTTTTTCGTGTCAGTATCACTTTAAGACTATTTTAAATGTATTGCCAATGTTCACCGCCTCTCAGTGAAGACTGGCACAGCAATTTGGAAATATTAGTCTGCATCCATCTTTTAGAGGCAGATTTGTTGCTCCTCGGGTCCAAAATATTTTCTGTTTGCACTTTAAAAGCACATCAACCTGACCATATAGGAAGGAAGAAGAAAATGTAGACATTTTAGCTCCTTCAGCTTCTTTTTCAGGCATCAGTTTTACTAAGATTTAGAACAGTGATTGCCAACCAGTGGCTTGGAGGTAACATGTTGCCCACCACCCCCTTTGATGTTTCTCCCAGTGGCCTCAAAGCAGGTTCCCATTTTTGAATTTCTGACTTAAAGGCAAGTTTTGGAAGCATAAAGTCCATGTGTACTGCCAAACAGAGCCTTCTGTAGTCTGCCAATTCAAACTGGGATACCAAATAACCAATCACAGCTCTTATTGGTCACCTCCTACAAATTTTTTCATACTTGTGTTGCTCCCCTGTTTTTATATTTAAATGTTGCTATGGGTAAAAACAAAAGGTTGGGGACCCCTGATTTAGAAAGTAGCCAAAACTATCCATAAAAGAAGACCTTCTTATAACTGCTCCAAGTATTTGTTGGGGGAGCTGGTATTTTTTTTTTTTTTTACAATATTCTACCTGGAGTATTTTTGCTATCCTACAGAGGGCTTCTTTCCTTCCTCCACATGGTTTAGGTCTAAACTGCAAATAGGTAGTGTGATTATAGTAAGAATGGGAGCCACACAGGTATTGGGGATTGACAGATATAATTTCTCTGTGATAACAGTTCAGGGAAGAACAATGTGAACAAAGTTGGGGGGCTGTGGATAAGCATTTGAAAAAAACAAGTGAAATCTGAAGAAAAGAGCAGAATACATGGGAAACATGGAAAGAAAATACAAATGATAAGTAACTGTGGCAGAAGACAAAAAAGGTGAGGGCAAAAGGAGAAGGATATTCCTCAATAGAAAATTGCCATTTGTCATATTACTCCCAAACTTCTTGCTGTTACAGTTAGAGCCTTTATTATTATTATTATTATTATTATTATTATTATTATTATTATTATTATTATTATCATTATTTCCTGTCAAGTGAATTCTGGGAGAGTACACAGACCATCACAAAATGGTGGAACATGGTAAAAGAAAGAGCAATATTTACTGGTATCTATCTATCTATCTATCTATCTATCTATCATCTATCATCTATCTATCTATATGCCAATTAAGTAAGACTATGTAATGGTTTTAATATAAATTATCTTATCTTTTAGAATTCATTTTGAAGGTATAGTTTTCTTTTAAAGAGAAAATACAGAAAAGAATATCAAAAAGATGAGTAGAAAGGAAAGAAAATATTAAAAAAGGCTGGTTCTTTACAGTGCCTATAGAACAATGGATTTAAAAATGATTGTGGTGGTTACCTTCAAATAAGTGCTGCAATACATATGCAAAAATGTGGTCAGCACTGGTCTCATCTTACATTTTAACTTTTGTTCAATAACAGCCCAATCCTAAATAGCCTATTTTATTAAATGTAGTCTGCATACATTATTTATTCCTACAGCCTATAGTTTTTATTAAACTATATGACATACCATGGGCCCCATTTATCAAAGTCCAAATTTTTTGGACATTTAAAAGTATGATTCAAAAGATTCGGATTAAATTAAAAAGTGTGAAAATTTTGCATCATGATCATACGAAAATATTGTGGTATGTATCCGAACGATCATAAATGGTGCAAAAAACTTTCTGACTTTGATCCGTCAGTGCATGATTTTCACGATACCGAAGCTTGAATGAATTCCGTAACTTTCGTACTCGTTGCATCAAATACGATTTTGACGCACAAATTGTCACAAAGTACGAAAAAGTTGCGGAAATTAATGAAAAAAACGCAGAAAATACGCACAGTTTTAAAACTTAGAAAAAATATGAATTTTTAGTATTCGGACCCAATCGTACTTTGATAAATCAGCCCCCATGTGTTTTGTTACCAGATGTGTCAGTAACCCCTGCCCCATCCATATATCGGGCTGCACAACTGTTTTTTTTCATAAAGTACAGGCATGGGACCTGTTATCCTGAATGCTCGGAACCAGGGGCTTTCTGGATAAGAGCTTTGCATATAAGGGCTTTCCGTAATAAACCCAATAGGATTGTTTTGCCTCCAATAAGGATTTATTTTATCATAGCTGGGGTCAATAATAAGGTACTGGTTTTATTATTACAGAGAAATAGGAAACGATTTTTAAAACATTATTTTCTTATAATGGTGTCTATGAAAGATGTCCCTCCCGTATTCAGAATTTCTGGATATGGGTTTACAGATAACAGGTCCCATACTTGTATATACAATGGACAATTTATGTGTTATCCTTATTGGAAATAATTGAAATAAATAATTGTCCTTAATGAATATAAAGGAAAACTCTGGAACATATAACTGACTATTTTCAGATGATTTTCGTATGTCCTGCTGAAAAGTAGGAGTAAATGAAGCAGGGCACAAAAAAAAATGAAATGAAAGATTTATTGAGTCTCAAAACCACTCGTTAAAATAAAACGTGTTGAGAAAAGCAGCTTCCCACATTTAATTGTCTTATTCACAGTAACTATGTGTCAGTCTGCTCTAAAAGCCTATTAATTCTATAATTTAGTGTGAGCAAAAAGACTAAGGCACCTCTGATGTTTTCCTTTCATTGACTAGCTGTCACAGAGCATCAGCAATGTTAAGGGAGCTTAATCCTTAAATATCCAAAATAGTACAAAAATAAAAAAAAATACATATTTTGAAAAATATACTGAACTATTGACTGCTTACTCTATAACACCTAATGCTTAGGCTCAGAAGAATGCAGCCCCTAAACCCCTTGTAGCTCTTGCACCTAAACATTACCTCAGCTACCAGGCCCACCCCCAACTGTTCTATATAAGGATGCATGGATAAGGATTTTTTGTTTCAATCATTACCTATCATAAAAAGCACAAAAATGAGTGAATTTTTCAAGCATATTTATTTTGCATGCACTCTGCAAGGCATGTGCCATTTTAAAATATATATTTAATTTTTATCAGGTTTTCTTAAAAAAATACATGTTGAATTCATCCTCACAAATTGCATTTTTACTGCTATAATTGTGGTAGATAGAATGGGATATCTGTTAGTTAATAGGAGTTCCCATGGTTGCCAGTGCATTCATTCTGCATATTCTGAGAAATGGTTTACAACTGCATCTAGTGATGCTGGAGAACCTGGGATCTACTACCACCCTGGACCTGACAGTAGCTCCAGGGTTCAAAAGTATGTTGTGCACAGCAAATCAGATGTAAACATCATTTGTTATGGAAGTGAGGACTTTTCCATTAACAGGTCTATCCATATAACAACATATATTACAATATAAGGTTCCTTTCATGATGACACCAGACAGAAGTGCATAGTGGTCTTAGAGTTCATGCAGAGCACATTTCTGTTTGAGGTCTTGATGTGCTCTCCACATTGAAGGGTAGAGAAAGGGATGGGGGTTCCTAAGTGCCTTCCACCTTTAATAAATAAAGCACTGTCAAATTAACCAGCTGCAATTTAAGTGAAGTAGAAGTGGGTCCCTTATTTGTACCAAATGTTCATTTTTTTATAATCTCCACATAACTTGTGTTCTTCTAAAAAACCTGTTTGCTGCTGTAGTTCTCTTTTGTTCCAAGCATTGGTCGCAAAACAGCCCTGTTTAATAGTATAGTAGTGAAATGCAAATTAAATTCTAAAAATAGGTTATTTAGAAGAAAGGCTGTAGGCAAACAATTCTATTGGGTTTATTTAATGTTTCAATTATTTTTTAGTAAACTTAAAGCATGGAGATCCAAACTATGGAAAGATCCCTTATCCGGAAGACCCCAGGTCCCAAACATTCTGGATAACAGATCCTATACCTGTATTGGATCCATTATCCATAAACCCTTTATCCAGTAAGTGCCAAAGGAAGGCCATCTCCCATAGACTCAATTTAATCAAATTTTTCTCTGTTTTCCTTCTTTTCCTAATAAAACTGTACTTTGCACTTTATCCCAACTAAGATATAATTAGTCCTTATTGGAGATAAAACAATATTAGGTTTATATAATGTTAAAATGTATGGTGATCCATTACAGAATGACCCTCCCAGAATCCCCTATGAAGCAGCACAGAGGGCTGTGAGATTAAGGCTGATGTCAGATGAGGCGTAGGGCGGATACTTTCGGCAAGCAGAAAAAAGCTGTAAATTCCGCCCTACGCCTCCTACTTGTGCCTGCACCGGAATGAATAGAATACGCTCGGGTGCAGGCACATGTATCGGAAATACGCATAAAAACGCGAGAGTTTGAAAGTCTTTTTTTTTTGTGAATGATAACTCACCAAGTATAAAGTGTATTTTACTGATGACCTTCATGGTTTTTGAGTGCATAACTCCCTTTTTGATGTCAAATATCATCTTAACACTAGCTTCCTCATGGTTTATGCACTCGGGGACTGGTGTTTTTGTGAATGATAACTCACCAAGTACAAAGTGTATTTTCCTTATGACCTTAATGGTTTTTTATTTGTAATACCATTTTAACAATAACTTCCTTGCTTGTTCCATATGGTTTATACACTTGGGGGTTGATTTATTAATGTTTGAGCCTCTGGGTTTGAGCATTTGCTTCCAAAACCCACACGTGGTTCCTAAACGCACGAATGGTTTCTGCATCTAAATACCTCGGCTTGCTAACAATCCTGTTTTTTTTCCCCCCAACAAAATAAAAAAAATAGGTTTTAGGTACACAAGCTTTTTATTTTTTTGAAAAACCATTTAGGAAAAAATAAAAAAAAAATGATCAGTAGCAAGCCAAAGTATTTGGATACAGAACCCTCATGTGAGTTAAGTATTATGCATGTTTTTAGGACCAAATGCTCAAGCCTAGAGGCTCAAGCATTAATAAATCTGCCCCTTAGAGCCTTATTTATCAAAGTGTGGAATTAGATTTCACCACAAAAAAGTTCAACCACTTTCTATTCATTCCTAGGGGATTTTTAGAAGCATATGTATTAATGGGGAATTCATACATAAAAATAAATATTCTTCTAAAATCCCATAGGAATAAGTAGAAAGTAAAAATAAATCTGCCCCTTAATAGCTTTGTTAGGCCACTGAAGGCTCTTCTTCCATTGAGCTAAATCAAATGCTTGTTGCAAGTCACTTTCCTATTTAATCATATAAGGTAGTTTATGATTGCGTTCATTATCACCTATTAAGTCATAGCAAACTTTTATTGAATATAATGGGTTAGATATCACAATATATACTTCATTTTATTTAGTGACAGGTGATTAAAACATAAGATTATTTTTCCTGGTATATGATTTGTAAAAGTAAAAACATATTTTATTATTTTTCACTGCTTGTGGCATTGCCCAATTAGGATTTTTTTAAATAAAGACTTAATAAAGACATAATAAAAGTCTTGGGCACTGATCATTGCAATTTTTATAGGGGCTACCATAACTAACCAAAACAACATCCTAATTTAGTTGACATTAGTTATGAGCATGGATTCACGGCAAATTTCCGCGTTTTGATATTGGCGGATTGTTTCGCGAAAAATTCACCGCATGTCCAAAAATTGTTGCAAGAATAGCCCGAACATCAAAAGAATAGTCGCAGGCTTCAAAAGGATAGTCGCGGGCGTCAAAAGAATAGTCTCGGGTGACATTTGCCACGCAACATTTTCGCTGTTTCGTGAATCTTTCGAACGAAACGAGACAGATTTGTTCATCACTAGTAGACATATCTTATCCTACTTTTTAATAAATAGCTTTCGGTTGCTTAGATTTAGCTTCAATGACATTTAATGGTTTAGTTATGAAACAAGCAGTATTAATAATATGTTGGCTGCCATTTCAGTAGAATGTTTCCATAATATGAACCGGTAACCATTTGCTATCCTCTGACAGTAGCTGCCATGCCTTTTAGGCAAATATGTCTTGCATTCCTTTGCTATTAATATGAGAATTGAGACAGGGAAAACCTTTACTAGCACTTTAAAATTTAACAAATTCAAAAGTTTCTGGGAGGAATTGACATTTAAGTTCTCGCTGCCCTTTTTATGGTTTAATACCACTATCTCACAGTTTGCAGAGGGCACTGGATGTGACACAGACAGCTTAATCTCGCAGAAGCAGAAGTCTGCTCTTGAAAAGGGACATAGGAAAGACAGATGACAAGCTATTCTGCTCACTTAGACAAATATATATACTGAACATATAAATCATGCATGTTAACTTCAAGACATGACTGCATTTTTGGAAATTTTATTTTTAATGCATAATAAAACATCAAGACAGGCTTTTTTAATTTATTTTTTTACATTTAACATTTATATATTTCATGGTTTCTTGGCATAAATGCTTTAGTGTCTTTGGTTAGTTTTAGCTTTCACTTTTAACTGAAATACTGCTTGAATAGTAAGGATGTGGCATACCATAACTTTTCTAGCATGTAGGTGAAGGGATTAATTGGGTTTGTGTTTCTCATAGTTTATTTTTGTTTTCCATTTTTATTTTTACTAGATTATACCATTACAGAATAAAATATAATATCCCTCCTGCAGGGCTTTTCCTATCTTTTATAATTGTGCTCATAACTTTTGCTCCAGATTTACCACACTCTACACCGTTCTTATAATCAACCATATCTGCCCTCAAAGCCCTTCTGATGCTCTTACATATTTGTGACAATAACAGGGCTTTGAGTTAAATATAAGAGGCCCATTTGTCAGCTTTCTCATTTTAGCGGTTTTACAGGTTTTTGAAACCACAACTTAGCTCATTTCCTCTAAAACCACAAGTGATTTATTAAAACCGCCTTTCGATAAAAGCACAAATGAAAAAAAAATGGAAAAAAAGTAAAAAAAATGTAATTTCTCGTTTTGTCACGCAAATGAGTTAAACCCACCCAAAAATCTCTAGAACCACTAAGCAAAGAAAGATTAGCCAATTAAAAGAGGACAGCTGCCATTGACATCTACATGACCTCAAGCGCTTTTAAATGGCATATTTTTACTTTCAGATTTGTTGCAGTTTTGACATATGATAAATGGTGCAAAAATTATTTTTTTTCTGCAAAAAATTATTTTTGTGCAAAAAAAAAAATTGCTTGTGACAAAAACAAAACACAACCTTTAGTAAATGGACCCCTTAATGTCAGCAAGCAAATGGAAGTAAAACAAAGCCCTATATTTGTTCAAAGCCTTACAGAGAGACAATAGCTGTTTATATTACATACCTACACCTTTAATAAAAGTAAAACCAAACCCTAAAATGTGTGACTGAAATATGTAAAAACTAGGTTAATTGAAACATCAATTCACCCATATCATGAACCAGGTTCATGTCCGGCAGGCAAATGATATCAGTATTTGTAAATGTTGCACCAACATAGACTTTACTACACATGCACACAATACTGGCTGTAATGGCCTTTGACTCCCTTCATTTGGATTTCTTATGGGCTACTATATCGGCAATGGACACATGAACATATGGACAATGCATTTGTACCCCAGTCCCATAAATGCCCCAAATTGTATATATTGCCGCTGTTTAAAGTAACAATAGAGTTTTTACACCCTTTCTCATAAAAGGGGAAGGGGAGGCAGGGCTGCTTCTTTAACTCGTATTTGTTTGCCATCACCATTAAACCTCTAGCCACTGTTGAAAAGTATGTGACCTAGACTAAAAAAATCTCTGTTTATGCAGACAATACTTTAGACTTGAGGGATGCCATCCAATCCTGGGTGGAAGCGGTAGTCTTTCAATGCACTGCCTCCTGTCTGACAGATAATTTGCATTAGTTATATCTTAGGACATGTATTAAATTTGATTAAAACAAATACATTGAAGTAAAAGTGGAAGCATTTATACCAGGAAAAAATGGCAATGCATGGTTATAGAAAGCTCAGTGCTCCTCAGTGATAACAACCATGGTGGAGATAAGACACCCTGTGACTTTGCCTAACTCTCTATCTTGCCCCTTTTCCCCTCTCATTTCATCTTTTATTATTATGTTTGAAGTGTTTAATATACGTTAATTGAAAAGAAAAAACAAAATCTATTTTAAAAAAAGTTGTGTAATAACAAACTTGTTGAGTCACTGATGCAAATGATAAGGTGGTGTTCTAAAGATTAATAGGCAGGGGATTGCCTTTGTCTTTTTGCCTGGAATAATAAAACCTCAAAAAATGCAAGTGGCACTGGCGATGATGTTGAGTAAGGGCTTGAGAGCAGCTTTAATGTAATACTTTGGTGCCACAAATAACTAAAGAATATATTGTACTGTATATGCCGCCATAAGTGGCATATGGTAGCCAGTGTTTTAATTCATTGCTGTGTATTCAATACTTTTGGTCAAAAGCACCTAATTGTCTTGGTGTTTGTGCTCCTAGCAAAAAGTGCTGTGAAGCCAAGCATGTAACAAAATACTGGTTCTGATCCATTTAAAGGGTTCAGTGGTCTTGAGCAATTTGATGGTTAACTACTGGAATCAGTCATAATTAATTTTAATAATTTTCTTTCTGTTGAGCCTGGAAGCCCTTTGATATGCACATTACATATAGTTTACATTACAACTGACATATCAAGGGGGATACTGGTACTTTCCCATGTAGACTGCTCAATGAACAACAGCAATTGTCTAATTAACAAGACATAAATTAAATACTAATCTATTTATACACCAATCTATTTAGTATTAAGTTCGAAGCTGTAGGAGGTTTGTGTAGTTTATGGGTTAATTGCAACTCATTTATTTTGATGTAATCATTATACTTGTAGACTGTCCTGGAACTCACTTTCCACAAGAAGGCTGTGCTGTGGAAAGATATTTATTTGTAGTGAGAATGGGAGTTAATCAGGTCACAGAGTGGCAGGGCTACCCGTCTGTGCAATGTACTCCCAGAGAAGCTGGGTTTGCTATCTGCCACTGCAAAAGGAAGAGATTGACTAAGCAATTGAGAGACTGAATGACTAAAGAACTGAGGGTAAAGCCAGGAGGTTGAGCAATCCCCCAAAGAATTGTCACGTTTTGTACCAGGGTGACCCCAAACATTTGTGTGTGACCCATTGTATTAAGGTAACTCAGCAAATGAGTTAAATTAGCACCCAGATGGCGGGGGTTATTTTTATGATTTATGTTTTTATGCTGGAATGGTCAACCCTGTGTTTTAAATAAGATGTCTTACAAGTGAAAAAAAACAGCTGTGGATCTCACAAGCTTACAAAACTATAAAACTCCATTCCACATGACCTTGCCTGTGGGGTGGCTAATTTACTATATTTCAGCTAATTATTCACACACTGTATACTGTACCTTATTACATTAGCTGATTTTCTGCTCACTTTATTAAGGAAATGAAAGATTTTTATTATATACCAATGCGCGTACCATAGAGAATTTTATTTTACATGGAACCACCACTGTTTAGTTATTGTAAAATAAATAGGATGAAATATTAATGATCAATTTAAAATCTTTATTAACATCAATAGCAGGTACCATCTTATTTTAAAATAGCCTTTGAGAGTTAAAGAAATCAAATCTGTGCACAAATGTATTTATGATTAATAATATTCCCAAGGTTAAGGATCACTCCATTATTTACCTCACAGGAGAACCTTTAGATCTGTTTTCAGGGTATAGTTGCTGAAAGCTGATAATTGCAGGGTGAAGAATTCAATGAATAATGGATGTGTATATTATGCGTACAGAAGCTTGCTTGGCTAGAGTTCTCTTTTATAAGATGGCTCCTGAGCTCGTATGAAAAAGGGGCAATCAGACTGCTACTAATACCCCTTATTATGATGTGACAGGGTAGGACCAAGATTTCTTCTGGTGGGAAGAAGCATCAGGGGGCCTACAGTGTCTGACCTATACAGAAGATGACATATAAAAGTATGTTTGCCATAGCAATTCAGTATTACTATTTAATACATTAAATATTATAAAACCTTCACTTGTGTGTATGTACTAAAATTTGTGATTTTATACATAGCAATTAGTGATGGACGAAAAGTTTCGCCAGGCATGGATTAGCGGCGAATTTCCGCGTTTCGCCATTGGCGGATTGTTTCGCGAAACGGATGAAAAATTTCGCCGCGGAAAAATTCGCCGCACGTCCAAAAATTGTCGCCGGCGTCAAAAAAGAATAGTCGCGGGCGACAAAATAATAGCCGCGGGCGACGAAACAATAGCCGCGCGCGACGAAACAATAGCTGTGCGACAAAATAATAGCTGTGGGCGACGAAATAATAGCCGCGCGATAAAACAATAGCCGCGGGTGACGAAACAAGAGCCGCGCGACGAAACAAGAGCCGCGGGCGACGAAACAAGAGCCACGCGCGACGAAATAATAGCCGCGCGACAAAACAATAGCCGCGGGCGACGAAACAATAGCCGCGGGCGACGAAACAAGAGCCCCGCGACAAAACAAGAGCCGCGCGCGACGAAATAATAGCCGCGCGACAAAACAATAGCCGCGGGAGACGAAACAATAGCCGCGCGACAAAATAATAGCCGCGGGCGACAATTTTTTTTGTCGCACGACATTTTCGCCGTTTCGCGAATTTTTCGCCGTTTCGCAGATCTTTTCAAAGATTCGCGAATTTTTCGGCGAAACGGAACAGATTCGCTCATCACTAATAGCAATGTTATTATTTTACTTAGTGAGTCTTAATAAATCTTCATAAATCAATGTAACTAAATGTTGCACAATAGATACAATTAACCCTATTGCTGGCATTGCCAGGTGTATGAAAAATTGAAAAATGAAAAATGAAGTCTCGAAATGTAGAAAATTGGATCATTTGACAAGCCACTGTGCTAAAATGATGTGACATACTGCATATATCAGTTAGTCTTCATAATCCGTCACAGCAATGACTGGTTCATATATATATATAGTACTTGTATGTATTAATACGCAGTAAGGTGAATGAGAAAGTTGACCTTGATGCAAACCATGTTGCTGTATTGGAATGCATGTGCCTAGGTACCTTCTTTTCAACAATAAAATACATTTTGAGATATAATATAGCAAACTGCATTTTCTACTTTTGGCTGAAATAGCAAACATCATTACATAGTTAAGCTGGGTTAAAAAAAGACCAAAGTTCATCAGGTTCACACCCTCCACATGAACCCCAGTGCACATAAACAAATACTTACACAGACACATATATACATATATCAACTACTGTATATATACCAATACCTATACTAAACTGAATGTAGATCTTAAGACCACAATAGCCTTGGATATTATGCTTGTTTAAGAACTCATCCAAGATTAAATACATTAACAGAATCTGCCAGCACAGTATTGCATACTCAAGGTGAGACCTTACCAGAGAGACCTATTAAGAGGCAAAATTATATTTCCATTAGTGATGAGAAAATCTGTCCTGTTTTTCTTCACCGAAAAATTTGCGAAATGGCGAAAAATTTGTGAAACACCCCTCCTCTTTCCGGCATCCCCCGTGCTGCGCTCATCCTCCTTCTGCCTGGCGGGTCCGGAGCCAAATCTCCCTCCCTCCCTGTTTCAGGCACTTTTGTCTTACGACATTTAGGTTTAGTTAGAAGTTCAATAAAGTACTGTTTTTCTTATTGTATAAAAAAAATGTGGAAATATTTGTCACAGCAAATGGCGGGTGATAGTCCTTGGCCATTTAATCAGTGGTGTTATTTGATGTCTTCCACATGCCCACTGCATTCACAGTGGTTGGCATTCGGGTTATAAAACAGCTATGTAGTTTGTTAAATGTTTGTTAAAGGTGAAATACAGGGCAAGGACTATCGATGATGTATCATATAATAAAGCTGTGGCCAAACTCCGCCCCGCTTAATGGTGTCCGTGTGTCTTCTTTGTTAATAGAGTGTATCGGGGCAAGGTAGGAAGGGAGGGAATAAGTCTCTGCAGTCTGTGGACAAACTGAATCAAATTAAAATTTGTACAAATTATTTCCCCTTTATTTTTTAATAGACTTACAAAATGGAGATCCAAATTACAGAAAGATCCTTTTTTAGAAGATACCTTTTGTGCTCACAACCAAAAAAAGAAATAAATGGGAACTTTGGCTCAGTATGTTAGAAATGAAAATAACTCTGCAGCTGCACCAAATGTCTTTTATTATTACTGACAATGTTATTAAAAACAATGACCAAACAATGCTTTCATTACTGCAATTTAATAGACAAAAGGTTTCACAAGTTTGTGACCTGTACAAATGTGCAGTTAACTGTATATGGTTTTTCCCATTATATTGCACCCACCATTAAAAAAAAAAAAAATTCACCCAAATGGACAGAATAACAAGATAATAAATATTACTATTTCTCATTCTTCTGTTCCTATCAGCTTATTATGTCAGTAATGGATTTTTTTATTATGCAAAAGCCAAAGTAGGTCTCAGAAATAGATGTCTGGGTCAGTGCACTTTATAACATGAAATAGCACTTGCGTTTTTCTACAGTACAGTTTGTAATTAGGCTGTTGCACATTTAAGAGAAAAAAGTATGAATTTATTTTATGATCAAAGGTAAATGCAATAGGCTGCTTTGTTATAGTCTCTTTATTAATCAATTCAATTCATTTAATTTAGGTATAACACCTAATTTTGTATACAAGGAACAAGATATACAGTAATGCTTTATATAATCACATGGGATCACTTTTTCAGGAACTTTATTTTAT
Organism: Xenopus tropicalis; assembly: GCF_000004195.4. Classification (NCBI taxonomy): domain Eukaryota; kingdom Metazoa; phylum Chordata; class Amphibia; order Anura; family Pipidae; genus Xenopus; species Xenopus tropicalis. The sequence continues at coordinate 50,227,512 of NC_030678.2, read as the reverse complement.
GAGAAGGTATTTTCCATAATTTTAATTTGAAGGGAATCATTCTATTTTTTTAAAATGCTTTTCCTATTTCCCTGTAAAAATACCAGTACCTTGTATTTGATTCTAATGAAACTAGCATAAATTCATATTGGTGGTGAAACAATACTATTGGGTTTATCTAATGTTTCATTAATTTTTTTTAATTATACTCGGGGGACCATTTACTAACCCTATTTTTTTTCAGATTGTTACCGGAAAAAAAGTCACATTTTTTGAGATTTACTGTGCGTCCTACCTGGTGAATTGTCGAAGTCAATGGCAGATGTTCCTTTCCTGAAAGATCCTTCATGAAACATTCATGGAAATGAGTTGAGCCAAATTTTTTAACAAAAATATGAGAAGCGTTTTAGTAAAACTGCCCCTAATTGTTTTATGTATAATAATAGTATGGTGATTGCAATTACAGAAAAACTCTTTATAAAAAAAAAAAAAGAAACACATTAATTCCATATGCAGGGTACTGCCTGCCTGTCAGGGTAAATTAGACCCTAGCTATAAGATGGCATCTATGAGTGCAACAAGAGAAAAAGTAATTCAAAAAACACAAACACTACAATGCCAATGCCTAAAATACATTTTCACATTTTTCTTTCAATTTTCCACAAACAAAAATGTATTTGCCAATAAAAAGTATATGTGCCTTCTCTTTGCTTTTCTTTGCTGAACTACAAGTCTTAACTCAGTTATGACCACCTGTGTTATTGGAAAGGCGCTACTGTATCTAGCTCCTCTAAAGCCAAGTCTCCTGTTGCCACAATGTCTTACATGTTTTGTGCATAACAGATCTTTTAAACAGTTCAACAACAGTTCAAGACTAAACATTAGCTGACTTTGCTACATTATTCCAGTGAAACAACCCCTTTAAGAATAGTTTGCGGTTTCTTTTTTTTTTTCTCCTTAGCAATCAGTTTTTTGTTTCTGTTTACAGATTCCTTTTTGTTGTAATTTTTGTTATTTTGAATGCAATCTAAACTTGCCAGAAGGGATTCATTTTACTTCCTTCGCTAGGTTATTGCTCTAACAGCAGTTAATTCATTTTTTACAGCTTTGCACATTGCATCTGTGCTTGTGTGTAAGCAATCCACATCTCGACAACCTATAGCAATATTGCTCTTGTGACTTTGGGAGTTAACACAAGAAATATTGTTTTCTGTTAGTACATGCCAACCCAGACCATTCTCCCATAAGCAATAGCATCATATGAGAAGCATTTCATCCCCTACTGAGAAGACACTAGATAGAATAAAGTGAGTGTACATCTAAGAACTGAATAACTCATTGATGATTTCATAGTGTACCTAAGTGAATTGAGCCTATCTGTATGAGGTACTTAGAATTTCCTGCACTGCTTGCTGATGTCTGTAACAGACTGCCATGATCAAGAACATTCATGGTCCTACTTCGTTTCACCTGCACCCAAAACAAAAAAAAAATGATCATTTCTTTTCCTGATTAACCCATTTGTTCAGTGTAACAGTGCACCAGCTCTGTTCGATCGCTAAAAGATCAAAGAGAATAAATCATATCCACACATTGCTTCAGCACGTGGCTTCAAAGTACTTCAGCCTCAGCACCGTGATAAGATCATCTGGGAATGGTGAGCAAGCCTCTGTTTTATTCAAGAGGTTAATTAAAACATTCATCAAAGCCGTCTTAACTGAATAACCGGAGTTTCATCTTTTTTAATTAGTTTTTTCTTCTCCTTCATATGCCTAAAATAACACAGGAATCTACTTTTATAGATACTGCCTTGCAACCATGGCTCGCTCTTTTCTGCGTGCACTATATTACTGAGGCCAAGAAGGCATGGTTTGTTTCCTAAATCTTGTTGCTTGTGAAAGAAAAATAAAATAAAACTTTGTGCATCTTTTTTCCATACTTAACATATAGTATATTTTAATAGTACTAATGATGAGCAGATCTGTCGGCAAAAATTGTTGGAACGGCGAAAATGACAAACGGCAAAAAAAAAAAATTGACACGCGGCACAATTTTTTTTGATGAACGTCATTTGTTTTGACGCAACAAATTGTCCCGTGACAAATTTTTGCATCCAGTTTACGGGGCAGGGACCTCCATCCTCTTGTGTCTTTGACTCTTAACTTATTGCAACTGTATCTTGTATTTATTTGTGCTTATTGTTATACTTTGTATTTATCTATTTTAATACCCCTGTTTATATTAATGTATTCTACTGTACAGCACTGCGTACATAAGTAGCGCTTTATAAGTTATACATACATACATACAGAAACACTGCCCTGACTTCTCTGTCAAAAGAAACATGATTTGTTGTCTCATTGTTTTCCTGTGCCAGAGACATGCAGCTCTCTCCTGCTCCCCCCTCCACTAGAACTCACCCCCCCCCAACCTTAGGAATGTGGATCTGAGCCAATCAGCAGGAAGTTTCCTCATAGTTTTACAAAAACTGCACATGTACACTGGTCTTGGTCTTGGTGCAGGAGTGAGGCATTATGAGAACTTTCTTTACACAGCTCAGCGTTTTTTTTCCTATGAGGCTTCTGATCATCTGAATGGGAGAAATAAGGGGAGACTTAAGGGTACTATTGAGAGAACTGAAGGTATGCCTGCAGCTTGAGATTAACTCTTTATTAGTCTTTCCTTCTCCTTTAACACGGTGTTATCTCAGAAAAGTCATGAAGTTCCATAGACAAAACTAGAAAATGCTTGGAGAACACCAGCAGTGTGTAGCACACCTTTATGACAGAAATGAGTTATCGGCACTTGTTCACCTTTTGGGGCAGATTTAACAAAATTCGAGTTTGTAAAAAAAAAACTTAAAAAAAAAATACTGTGGCAAAACTTGTGCGACTTTTCTTCTTCAATGCTAGTTTTTTTAAGAAAGAATATTCCTGCAAGCGTTTTCTCTTTAAAAAAGGACATGCTGACAAGAATCCATTTGTTTTCCATGAGGCTAAAAAATGTGAATGTTTAAATAACTAGGAAAATGTATTAAAGTTGTTAGAGGCAATTCTTATTGACATCTATAGGAGTTTTTTCTATTTGTGGTTCTTAAGAATATTCTCTAGTATATTCACATTTTGTTCTATTTATATGTGGAAGTCAAAAAGCATAATTTTTTGCAGAAGTCTGGTCTCCTCAGCCCTTTTAATTTATTTGTGGATCTGCACTCCTGCCTGATCAGAAAACCCTGCACTACACTGATGAACCCTAAGAAGGGAGAAACCAGTCTGTAGTTGGGAATCTGATCAGCTATGATCTTGGCTTTTGTTTTAAAAATCCAGTGGGTGAGCTTTAGCCTACAGGATAAACCCATGTAAATGGGATTTTTGTTTTTGGAGCGCTTTGGGATTAGTTCCCAGAATCCCTTGTGTCTATTTGCAGAAGTCTGTGAATACTCGACTACCTGAGTGTATAAATTATATGTAGTTAAATTCCTGTATCAGAAAGTGTGGTATGTGCTCTCTTAGCTTACTAGCAAGAAATTTCAGCCAAATGCTCAATCATCAAAATGTATCCAATTTTATCCACACAGTGCCTATTTCCACTTCTCTCAGTCCTGCTTTCTTCGGCCAGGCTGAAAGAAGCGGATCTGCTGCCTATGCTCCTCCGTGGGCCTACATTAAAAACTATGGCAACTGGCACATGTCCGCTTTCGCGTCTTTCAGGTCGACGTCCAATCTGCTTCAGATATACGCACCATGTGCCCTAGCCCAAAAGCAGAAATGTAGGCAGATAAACAATGTTTCAAGATTGCTGTCTTTGTTAACTATTGACTATGATGAGGGGAGTCTTTTGTCTTTACAAACATTAGGGGTCATTGCCATATCGAAGCCATGGTGCAAAGTGCAAATAACAGGAGCAATTCACCATTTTTTGGAATTTGCAGCCTGCCCTAAATTAATTGTTGAGAACAGAGACTTGCATCTGCTTGTATTCAGCAGTGCTGTATTGATGAGGGGTGGGCAGGGGGCATGTAGGTGCTTGCTTTTGTTCTTCTACCCAGGATCATAGTAATGAATAGTGATGAACGAATCTGTCACAAAACGTGGAAAACAAGGCACATAAAAAAAATTGGTGTTGACAATATTTTTGCAGTGTGCATAATTTTTTTTTTTGACACACAGCAAATGTATGCGCCCATTCTGCTAAAACGTGGACATTTGCTTTTAATCCATGCCTGGTAAAAAAAAATTTCTCATCTCTATAAATGAACCCTTTAGTCATGGTATGTTGATTAATGTTTCTCATGTGAACAGGTATGTACACCTAAAAATTATTTGTGCCCAGATTAAAAAAAAAAAAGGTTAAAAATATAAAAAAAAAAAAAATGTTATACTGACTGAAAGTTAGACTAAAGAAATTAGGGGGGTAGTTTATCAATGTTTGCACTGAAATTTTTTCCATGAATCAATTTAAAAAAAAACAAAAAACATATAAGTTACAGGTTTGAATTATATTTTCAAAAACTGAAATGTTTGGTATTTTTGCAAAATGAATCTAAAAGCTTGTAAGTTCATGTAGAAGTCATAGGAATTATCCTAGGCAAAATTCAAGCCATTCGAGATTTTTTTCAATTATGTTTTTTTATACAGGTATAGGACCCATTATCCAGAATGCTTGGGACCAAGGGTATTCCGCATAAGGGGTCTTTCCATAATTTGGATCTCCATACCTTAAGTCTACTAAAAAAATCAATAAAACATTAATTAAACCCAATAGGCTTGTTTTACATCCAATAAGGATTACGTATATCTTAGCTGGAGTCAAGTACAAGGTTCAGTTTTATTACTACAGGGATAAAGGAAATCATTTTTAAAATTCGAAATTATTTGATTAAAATGGAGTCTATGGGAGAAAGGCATTCCGTAATTCGGAGCTTTCTGGCTAATGGGTTTCCGGATAACGGATCCCATACCTGTATTCAGATTTTTTTATATAAATAAGCAAACATTTGAGTGACAGCGGGTGGGCCACCCTTCATTCACTTCTTCGAATGTGCCCAAATTACACCAGTCTGACACTGTGTCCATGTTCCTATTTGAAATCCATACTTGACCCCAAATAAAGGAAAACTTTGTGGTAGTTTGGAATAGAAGACCATACTTACCCCTTTTCGATTACCCATATGTACTTTCCAAAAATATGTGGTTTCCTGGGGTGAACCTACTGTCAGAGGACTTTTTGTCCTTGAAATCTGAATACTGATTCATGTTGGCTGTGCCATGAAATTTTTGTAGTGTACTGAGTTGATACATACAGAAATCTCCATAAAACTTTACATATTTGGTATTGGCACATACATAAAGCATGCAGATTTCTAAATCAGTTGTATTTTCACATATAAAATAAAAATTTTTGTGATAATATATTTCTATATAATGCAAAATACCAACTTCTTTATTTTTTGGTATCTAGTTACAGAAGTGGAATTACACAAGCATTTAGAAAAAAATAGAAAGTTCAGCTTGTCCTGAAAAAAATGAGTTTTCCTAGACAAACTAAAGTTACCCTTCAGGAAATGCCCCTAGTGGAATGATGAGCAAATTAAATGCAAAATCCTGCTGTCAAAATCATTATTACAAGGTTTATATACAGTAGTTGTGGGACTTGGTTTGACGGTGTAATAAGAGGTGTAATAAGAGCTAAAGACAAATGCATTAATACATGTTGGTAAAATGGCATCTAAAAGACAAAATCTGAAAACGAACTGCTTAAAAGACACAAAAGTTGAGATAGGTTTTCACATTTCCAACTTTTCGACAAACTTCTATCTCAACTTGTATTTTGTCACAATATCACCACTTTTGTGAATTCCCCCCAAATTTCCCCCACAGCTGTGGACTACAACGAGATGCTCTGCAACTGTTGTTTTCTCTTTATTAAACAATAAACCTAGAAGATGTTTAGCTTTATTTACTAATCAAATTACACAAATGCAGGTTGAAAAACGTATTTATCATTATCTATAGCCTTTAGTAACTTGATATACCCACAGAAAATCAAATCTCCTAGCAGGTTATGGGTATTAAAATGTTGGACACTCACCAGTTATAAAAACTGAGGGCAGGGGCCAAGTACCGGGTGCAGCAGAAAATAGATTATCAGAGGAAACAGTAGAAAAAGGAGAATCTGTTAAGGTTGTACACTCCAGATTCTTTCCTCAATTCCTACCCAGGGCAGATAGGAGTAAGGAATTAAAACATGAATTTTATAAATTCACCAACTACATTGTAACAAGTAGAAGCACTTCCCCGAGGACAACAGGAAAGAAAGATTAGTTGACAGTGCTCCTCTGAATATAAATCTTTAGAGCATCAGTGAACCATTTATTCCCTTTTGATAAAGAAAATGGTTACAATAGCTGGCAGTTATAGTTAACATTTATAATGGTAGTGAGAGATGCAGTTGTGTAGACAGCAAACAGTTAACTAATTTTGTTTTTGTCCGTGGGGAGGTGCTGATTGTTGGCTCCTGGGAGGATCGATAGTATAGTAAGTGCTGCGAATCAAACACTGCTACAATCCTCTTATAATTGATTCCAGCAAACATAATAATGTAAAATTAGTGTAAGAGCATGTTTTTTAATTTGCCTTTTTGTCTTTGTGTTTTGTTATAGTTATGCTGTAATTCCTTACTCCTATCTGCCACTGGGTACAAATTTATGTCCAACCTCACAAAAATGTCTTTTTTCTTACCATTTCTTCATTTTGTCTGTATAAATATTGATGAATGTGAACTGTGAATGCACTTTCCTAGGTGTTTGATGTGAATCAGAACTGAATTTATTTTGGATCCATCTAATTCAATCAGTTTTGTTGTTTCAAATAGCACTATGGATCAATAGGAATTAACACCAGGGGAAGTATTATGCCTACTAAGTTGTTTGTAATGTGCCAATTCATTACTTAGATTTAACTTGATCCTTTGCAGAAAGGAAAGAAATAACAAGCAGATTTACAAAAATGTAAATTCAGGTCAAATTTCAGCACAGTTTATAAATATTTTCCTGTCTATCAGGAAATATTTCCTCACAGCCAGGTAAGTGTTTTTAATAACTGATACATTTATGAAAACAGATCAATGTGTCGGTTTATTAGAACCTATTTGGCAACTTTGATAAATCGAACATTGTTCTATGAGGTGTTAGAGCTCTAACGCCCATCTGAATTGTTTATCCTTAAGCAATAATGAACATTTATAAATTAATGCAATCATTGCTGGACTGGGGTGTGCTGGTCCCACTGGGTGCCTCCATCTCAGGGACCCACCACCCCAGCTGCAGGCCCCTTCTACCGCCATCATGGAGCCCTTCTGCCCCTCAAAGAAACCCTCCCACCACACCTACAGCCAATTAATCCCCCTGCCCCAGTCCCAGGCAGGATGTGGTCCTGGGACCCACCAGGTTTTCTCCCCCACAAGCCCAAGTCCAATAGTGAATGCAATGCTAGTTAATGGGAAGTTTACGGATTCAGAAAACCTTTTGTTAAGTTAAGTACCGTAAATGCTCAGTAAAAAATACTGATGTGTAATAAATCTGTCCCAAGTTATAAGAAAAAGTAAGTTGCTTGATATAGAGGGAATATAATTTATATCTATTTAGCATAAGAAATTAACCTAAAATAAAGTGCCTTTTGTGCTAAGATTCACTCAATACCAAGATAAATTGTCCTAGTAAACCATTTATTTTTAAAAAGGGCAGTGTTATTAATTGCTGCAGCACCTTGGCAGATGCAAAAGGAATTTAAAACTTTGTTCTGTAACTTCAACAGAATGTTTTAATAACTAGACTTCTACCTGTCAGCAAGTAACGCCTTTTTGCTCAATAAATATATATTTATAGTTAAAAAGATTTTATTTTTAGGGATATTATTTATTAATTAAAAAGCATATTAAGGCAGAGTCTTTAATAGGTGTTTAAAGGACATTGCACAGGAAGTATACAGGAACACCAGGAAAGAATAGGGGTACTTGCCCAGTAATTTTGGGCAACAGTTGTTATAAAAGGTCCCACATCTTTGCAAAATTGGAATAATTCTGCTTCTAAGAAATAATATAGTAGCAGGCATAATCTCTTACACTGGCAACTGCAATACCAATGCCAAATATACATTTACAGCTAATAACAGTAAGAAAATTGTACTATAACACATTTCCATTTAACACAAATACAGTACTGATACAGTACACTACAATTGAACAATACCTTACAGACAAAGAGGATCCTTCATCTCACCCTAGGGTGTGTTTCTATAATGCCATTTTCTGAATAACATAGCGTGGGGTGGAGTATTTTTGCAATAGAAATGTTGTCTTTCTGTTTGCAGTTCCTGCAGCTACACTTCTACTCCTACACTACTCTTTACTACTCAGATATGCAAAATTGCCACCTATTATATGGCTCAATCAGTAGGTAATTTGCATTGTTAAATCGATAACAATCATCTGCTTACCTCCAACCTCGTTTCTTAAAAGGATTCTGTCATTTTTATGCTATCATTTTTATTACTAAATTACACTGTATACATTGCAAATAATTCATTCTACAGTTTAACTTTTTATTTTTGAACCAATAAATGTATTTTTTAGCTGTAATATTGATGTGTAGACAGCCATCTCAGGTCACTGTATCTGATCTGAGCTGTACTTTCAGAAAGAGCTAACACTGCACAACAGAACTGCTTTCAAGCAGCTGTTGTTTCTCCTACAAGGGAGGGGGGTGACATCACTCCAACTTGCAGTGCAGAACTGAAGTTTATCAGAGCACAAATCACATGGCTAAGGGCAGCTGGGAAAGTAAGAAATGGCTACCTCATCTCACAATTCAAAATTATTTCGAAAAATGGATTTCAGTGCAGGATTCTGCTGGAGTAGAACTATTAACTAATACAGTTTGCAAAAAAACTAAATTAAAACCTACAACTGTAGTACTGCAGAATGGGAAGCGACATCAACCCAGGAAAATCAGAGAAGGGATGTAATATAATGCATCTCTTATTTTATTGTGACAATAGCTAATAGCAATAGTAATAATACATGTATTATTTTTATTATTATTTATGTGCTGTAAACAATTTAGAACATTAATACTCACCTCTGGGAATTTAACTCAACAGGAATGAATTATATAAAAACCCAGCTGTTCCTGGATTCAAACTACTGTAGTCAGGCTGTAAAAATATGAATATGAAACTATTACTACTACCCTTTTTGGAAAATATACATTAATTAACACAGCCTTAGAAATGGTATATGTATTTAACCTCAGATTGGTTTCCAAAAAACAGCAACAAAAAAACTCCACATACTAAACTCTTTCTTAGATGTACTCTGTCTGGGGATTGATAGGGATATTTTGTCTGAGATGGCCCTGCTCATCCAAACGACAGTCTTATTTGCAAGTTGTTGGCAAATTTTTGTGTGCAATGTGCATCTCATAAGAAAAACAAAGAAGAGTACAGCAGTGCAAAATTTAATGGTTTAGGAGAAAAAGATCTGTGCCTCCAATGATGCCCCAGTAGCTCCCCATCTTCTTTTCTGCCGATTCTCTGCCCATGCTCTGTGCTGCTGTCAGTTACTGAGCTTAGTGACTGACTCGCAATATACTGTATATATAGAATATAAATGTCACAATATAAGACAAATTAGTAATTTTCTCAATACACGGTAGGTCTGAAACCGCAATTAGCATCATCTTATGTTAAGCAGGTGAATGTCATTTTCTACTTAATAATTTGTGACAACCCCTAAGCTTAGCTTCTCAACAGCTGCCCAGAGCCCACTGAGCATGTAAGTGTCACAGACATTTTCCACAATGGTTAGCTCCTGTGCCAAAATTTGAAGACCTGGGTCATTGCTGCCATTAAGACTCTCAAACATTTTTAGTAATTTATTTTTAGCGTACAGTTCTCCTTTAATTGATAATATGGCATTGGTCTTAAAACTTGTCTTGATAAATTGCCAACACTATGGGGCACATTTACTAAGACACGAATTCGAATCCGAATTGGGAAAATTCCGATTGGAAAACGAACATTTTGCGACTTTTTCGTATTTTTTGCGAATTTTCGGCGCCTTTACGACTTTGCGGAAATTGTCGCGACTTTTTCGTTACCAATACGATTTGCGTGAAAAACCGTGAGTTTTTCGTAGCCATTACTATGCGCTCGTATCTTGTCGCGACTTTTTCGTATTGAGCGCTCGTAAGCGGCGGGCGAAACTTTCAGACTTAGCATGATTTTGGAAGCCTCCCATAGGACTCAATGGCACCCTGCAGCTCCAACCTGGCCCAAGAAAAGTCACCATACTGAAGCTTGAATGAATCCGAATCTTTCGTACTCGGCGCGAAAGCTGCGAAAAAATCGCAACTTTTCACGCAAGTATTAATGCTACGAAAAAATCACCAGATTTTGCGCAACATTCGGAATGGCAACGAAAAAGTCGCGACAATTATCCGAAAAATCGCAAAATACCGATCATTACGAAAAAAACGCAATCGGACGCATTCGGCCCGTTCGTGAGTAAGTAAATGGGCCCCTATGTGATTATATCAGTAAGAGCATGGGTAAATACTGTCAAGTCCACCTGTGTTACTACTGTTTTGCTGCTGTGAGCACGTCAATAAACATATACTGGTGGTTGGTTCCAGAGAAAGGTTTATAAAACTATTGAATATTGAACTACAGACCAAAGTCTGTGCTATAGATGGATCATTATTAAATATAAAAGTCAGTGGTTTCTTTTTTGTTAACTTTTTTTCTACCCAGTTTCTGTTCAGGGAAATATTTTCTCTTAATTTCCCTCTTAGGACATTGTAACTGCTAAGAAAAAGTAGCAAACAATGGAGTTATTGATTTTAAACTCTTTCACTGGACTGTCAAATTTGCAAAGTGTGTTCATTATACTGTGCTACTGAAAAGAGCATCTAGAGGTTTATAGAATGCAATCCTTCCCCTGACATCATTGCTTAGAAATAGACCAGTCTCTTTAAAAAGATTGTTTGCTGAAAACTCATCATGCATTTAAAATGCTTATTTTCTCTTTGGCATTGTCATAATAAAATTCATTACCTCAAACCAAATTAAAATTATAGATCAATGGCAACTATCTGCAAACAGCTGCTTAGCTACAGTACATGGCAAAATGATCACATGCAGCAGAGCTTTGTGTAATATGTAGAAACACGGGCCACGTTTACCTTTTACAGGTCTAATGCAACATAGATATGATAAAAAAGAGCCAAAATAAAAGTGCAGAGAAGTCAGACATAGGGAAAACTAAACCATTGCATTTTTTGGAAGCTTAGCTACACTTATAAAACAAGTAAAGGAAAAATAAGAGAAAGGACCTCAATACCTTTACACTTCTCCTTTTGGAGGGAGTTAATAATGTGAAATAGGAGAAAAGCACATAGGCTGCAATATGGAAGGCTTAGAAGATGTAACAATCTGTGGTTAGCATTGGAGCCTCCCAAAATGGTGAAACGACAAAGAAATAGGAACAATGTCCGGCACATTTATCTCCTCAGCAATTCCAAAAACTTACTTTTGTATTTATTCATACAGAAGAAGAGAAACAATTCATACAAGATTTAAGGTTTGGTTGGCTGGTCCAGGTTGAAGGGTTGGGTAAAACAGGAGCTAACAACATACTTGACTATTTGAATATGAATGACGCATGTTTCAGATTTCTTTTCCTTCCTAAAGGCAGAACTTATGTCATTATGTGCCTACCAAGTTGAAATGCATATACCCTGATTAGAATATGTTCATTTCTGAATAAAATTTGCACATTAGACTGGAAAACAACAATTTTTGTTAACTATATGGCCTTAGAACCTGAGAAAGAATGCAAATGGAGGCCATAGTATGGCCACAGTATGGGCTATATTAGTGGCACATTTTCAAGATAGAGCTATTCCAGCTAGATAGGGCTAGTTGGAAATGAGCTTTAACGGCGCATGTTCAAGCAGGGTTTGTGTCGGCAGTGAGACCCGAAGCATATCCAAATGAACAGAAGATGGCTCCCAAGTACGCTGCTGTGCTTCTCTGTTTTTTTAGGTTGGGTTTTTTTTAAAGTTTTTAAAGTTTTACACTATGTGAGAAGGGAGAGGTGAGGGGGTCTATGCAGGCCAGTTAGGGGGGCTTTTTGACCTGGTGTGGGTGTAGTTCTCCTTTACTACACCAGTAGGTGGTGAAACAACAATGCTTCCGCAAGGCTGGATAGGGTATTATTATTTATTATTATTATTATTAATAACATTTATTTATAAAGTGCCAACATATTCCGCAGCGCTGTACAATAAGTGGGTTTCATACATTGGACATACAGAGTAACATATAAAGCAATCAATAACCGATACAAGAGGTGAAGAGAGCCCTGCCCAAAAGAGCTTACAATCTACAAGAAGGATTATTGTGGATGGAAAACTATAGTTGTGAACCGTATAAAGATAGAAACTATACTCCTTATTTCCTGGATTACACGTGGTCATATGGCAAAGTATGGTGACCCAGGACAGACATTAAATACACCAGTAGGTGGTGCGATGTATGCAATTAAACAGTGCTGGAGGCGTACCAATGTGCTTTTATTAATTGTATTAGGGGTGTGGTCTATTCTTCCTAGTCATGAAAGCAAAAATCTGGCTTTGACCCAGATTTAAAGATCGTGGGACAACTCTACATAATACATAACCCTGTGCCTGAAAAAATTTGCCTGCAGTAAAAATACAATTTTATGGAATCTCAGGCAAATCCAGAAACGATCTAGCAGTGTTAAAGGTGTTTTAGTTCACCTAAGCCTCAGTTTTTTAGCACTTACAGCTGTAACAAAAAAAATCAATTTCTGATCAAATTTGTAACTTCGTAGTTTTACTATCATGTTGCTGAAAAAATGTTATTTGAAAATGCAAAGACTGCTTTATATATAATGTACCAATGTTACATATGGTGAATGAAGTAAAAAAAGAGATTTCTAAAACCCACTTTAAAACATTATCTGCCATTAAGGGTTTTATAGCTGTGCACACTGGAGGTTCCAATATTCCTTCTTGAATGTTTACTGAATGCATAAACAGACTGAAAGAAAAGGATGGAAGCATGGAAGCTAAAATCTGTTTAGCAGAGCTGAATGGTAATTGTCATAGAAACTAATTTTTTGTTATTTTAGTTTTATACAGATTGTTGCCCTCATTTCTTTTTAAGAACAATATCCTGACCAAAATATTTTAGGAGATTTTACTATGTGGTTGCCCCTTGCTGGAGCAGGTTACATCAGCCTATAGGGCTTTCTTTGTGCTGATACAGAATCTGTACAACCAGAAAAGTAGCAAATGGAGCTAGATTAGATGTGTATGTTATTTCTGTGCCTATTGATTGTAAAATGAGCCCTCACATCAAAACATTCTGCATGGGTTCCAGCACAGCAGCTAGAATGTTTTGTTACATTTGCCTGGAATTATCATCAATAGAGTAGCTACCTATAAATCTCAAGATGACTGATAAAGAAAGAAAATCTTGTCATTTTCAATGTCATAATCTATTAATCTACTGTTAAGGATTTTACTAGTTTATTATTTTTTTAATAGTTTTTTGTTTCTTGGATGATCTAGATATTGTTAGCAGCAGTAGTAGCAGTGCTTTTTAATTGCCTTTCATTGTGTCATTCTCTGACATAGTACAGAAAGGGTTTTCTACAGGGAGAACTATAAAGTTGTAGAATTCCCTCCCCGAATCAGTCGTACTGGCAGATACATTAGATAGCTTCAAGAAGGGGCTGGGTGGTTTTTTAGCAAGTGAGGAAATACAGGGTTTTGAAAGATAGTTCTTAGTACAAGTTGATCCATCTTGGAGTCAGGAAGAATTTTTTTCCCCTCTACGGCAAATTGGACTTGGCTTCAGAAGAATTGTTATGCCTTCTTCTTATCATCTAGCAGGGCAGGGTCCATTTTAAACACTTCCATGGAGATTATGTAGCACAAGTAGGAAAATGTAGGAACTTATAGGGGGAGATTGATCAACGTTCGAGTTTGATCTTTTGTTTCAAAAAAACGTTTTTTATTCAAACCATTTTTCCTTATTAATAAATAAGCGAGCATTCGGTATGAGAGTTTATTTGATTTAGAAAAACAAAACAAAATTGCTAAATAAGTAGTGATGACTGAATCTACCCCATTTCCATTTTGGTCGCAAAAGATTCACAAAATGCAGCTACTGTGCAATTTTTTACGCAACCACAACTTTTTTCTCACTTTTTTTTGTAGCAGAGAATTTGCATTGCAGTTTTGCAAAAAAGCTGGCAATGATGAAATGCAGAATTCTGCAAGTGAATCTATGCCTGGGGAAAAAAATTCGGTCATCACTATAAATAAAATAAACCCACTAAATCTCTGAAGATATCATTAAAGGGCTTGTTCACCAAGTTCTTTTTTTTAGCTAAGTTGTTTTTTAGGTAGAACACCACTAGTGATGGGCAAATGTTTCCTATTTTGGTTTGCTGCAAAATTAATGAAACAGCAAAAATTTGAGTAACGCATTTAATTTAATGAATTTAATTTTTTGCAGTGACTTCTTCCAATCAGTGGAAATCTATGGGCATTTTTTGCAAGAAAACCTGGCAAAAAAATTCATTCATCACTATACAATTGCATTCTGTGGGGAAGTCATTGACTCCTGAGTTTCACTGTCTAACATTCCACAGATGCTGCTGAGAAGTGAGCCAACTAGTGGGCCTCTACCTGGTTTACTGAGAGAGGAACATTAACATTTAAGAGGCAGTTATGTGTATTCTCAGATTTGGGAATTTTGGTTGTGTGATATGTTTTTCAAACCAAAACAGAGTTTGTTATTTTTAAATGATTAATCAGTCTGTTACCAGTTAAAGAGATTGGCATGTTGGAGCTTTTTTGTCTGTTAGGATAGCATCAGCCTGCCTACCTGTTTTTTTGTCTCTGTAGAAGTTTATATAGTAAACATTTACTGTAACTGGTCTACTGCTGAAAACTATATTGTGAATCAATTTGATAAGGGTAAAATAACATAATACTTACCATTATTTTCCTTTCTTGGCCTTCCTCCATGTCAACTACATATGGGTTAGCTCTTCCCTCTTTCAGCCCAGACAGAAGACTTCCCCTATCAAAAAGTTTAACTAAATTAACCCATATATACTAAAGGAAACCCCTTGAAGACTGCAGCTTAGGGTTCTGTAAAAACAAAACAGAGGTTAAATCCTACATGCAATCTGAATACAAGAAAATAAAAAATCAGGAAGGCAAGCATTAATAAATTGCCACCATGGTAATATAATCGTAGTATACAGGAGTTGTATAAACAAATTCCTTAAAACCGGTATACCTGTAAGAGCTCTCAGAATCAAACACTACAGGCTCATCATGAATTACTCAAGCTAAGTTTAGGGAAACACCTGATATCTTCATCAAATATCTAGAGGAATCAGATACTCTAATAGAATGTGTGATTACTTTACAGAAAGGCACATCTGACTGCCACACCTTGACATTTTTTTCACACAAAAAAGGCACAAAAATGAGACCTGTAGGAACCCAGCTGTTAACAATATTAAACACAGAGAAGGATTCCTAACTATCAGGCATAGAAAGAAGTTGAAGTAAAAGAAGTTTCTAGAACTGAGAAGCACCAGAGCTAAATGCATTATGCTCCTTTATAACTATGGTGTGTAAGAAAGGAACATTCCCAGTGGGAAACCCTCTTTTAGATTCTAGTAGAGTAAAATAAAATATTACTAAAGCATATATTACTATAGACCTAACTATCTAAGGAAAGAGCCCTACCAGAAAGGTTCTCTTTAGTAAAGCTAATTGGACATGATATTCCCTGAAACAAGCACATTGTGGGGAAACAAACAAGATTAATACAGGTAGAAATCCTGACACTCAGAGAACAATAGATATGATAGTGTTAGCACTAGAACACCAAGATGAAATGTAAAAACCACACATTCAACCTTTACACAGAGAACACATCATGATCTTGTCCCCAAATAGTGAAGCACTGCTGCAATGAAGCAAGTACTCAGAATAGACCTACATTAGAAATACATAGAATAACTTAGAAACTTGGGGGCATATTTATTATGCTGTGTAAAACTAATTTGCCATACCTGAGTATAGAAACTAAATGGACATAATGAAGCATTAGCTGCTGTCGTGCAACCAGCATAAATACTAAACAGTAGAATCTAATATAAATGTTCCAAATTCACTTCCTACCTGATTATAAACAAATTGTTGTGTTATATACAGTATACAATTACAGAATATCCCTTGATGTAAAGGGCCTGTAGTGTTGCATATAGTATGAAGAGATATACACAGGATACAATTACTGAGTGGCCCTAATTGTAAGGGCCTGAAGTGCTGTACGCAGTACCCCATTACTAAGTGGCTCTAATTGTAAGGGCCTGAAGTGCTCTACGCAGTATAGTACCCCATTACCAGATAGTCCTAAATGTAAAGTGTCTACACAGTATACATCTACTAAGTGGCCCAACTGTAAAGGGTCTGTAATACCATACTGAGAACCTCTAATATAACCTCTGTATAAACATACTAGACTGGTAAAGTAAGCCCAGACAGTAAGTAATATCAGCAGCAATGTGTAACAGCTGGAATTACTTAACTATACATGATCTCCTCATAGTTACATAGTTACATAGGGTTGAAAAAAGACCAGAGTCCATGAAGTTCAACCCTTCCAAGTAAACCCAGCACACACAACCCACACCTACCAATCTATACACTCACATACATAAACTATATATACAACCACTAATACTAACTGTAGATATTAGTATCACAATAGCCTTGGCTATTCTGATTGTTCAAGAACTCATCCAGGCCCCTCTTAAAGGCATTAACAGAATCTGCCATTACCACATCTCTAGGAAGGGCATTCCACAACCTCACTGCCCTCACCATGAAAAACCACCTACGCTGCTTCAAATGGAAGCTCCGTTCCTCTAATCTAAAGGGGTGACCTCTGGTGCGTTGATTGTTTTTATGGGAAAAAAGAACATCCCCCAACTGCCTATAATCCCCTCTAATGTACTTGTACAGAGTAATCATGTCCCCTCGCAAGCGCCTCTTTTCCAGAGAAAACAACCCCAACCTCGACAGTCTAACCTCATAGTTTAAATCTTCCATCCCCTTTACCAGTTTAGTTGCACGTTTCTGCACTCTATCCAGCTCATTAACATCCTTCTTAAGGACTGGAGCACAAAACTGCACCGCATACTCAAGGTGAGGCCTTACCAGGGACCTATAAAAAGGCAAAATTATGTTTTCATCCCTTGAGTCAATGCCCTTTTTTATACAAGAGAGCACTTTATTTGCTTTAGTAGCCACAGAATGACACTGCCTGGAGTTAGACAACTTGTTATCAACAAAAACCCCTAGATCCTTCTCCATTAAGGAAACCCCCAACACACTACCATTCAGTAGATAGTTCGCGTTTATATTATTTTAACCAAAATGCATAATTTTGCACTTATCAACATTGAACCTCATTTTCCAGTTTGCTGCCCAGTTTTCCAATTTTGTCATATTGCTCTGCAAAGCGGCAGCATCCTGCATGGAACTTATAGTTTTGCACAATTTTGTGTCATCAGCAAAAATAGAAACAGTACTGTCTATGCCCACCTCCAGGTCATTAATAAACAAGTTAAAAAGCAAAGTACCAAGGACTGACCCCTGCGGTACTCCACTAACCACACTGGTCCAATTAGAAAATGTTCCATTTACCACCACTCTTTGTAATCTATCCTTCAGCCAGTTCTCTATCCAATTACAAATATTATGTTCTAGGCCAATATTCCTTAATTTGATTATTAACCTTCTGTGAGGTACTGTATCAAACGCTTTAGCAAAGTCCAAGTAGATGACATCAACTGCCATTCCAGCAACGAGGTTCCTACTCATGTCTCCAAACATCTGGTCAAGGAAGATTAAGTCGGTATACTCAAAATATTCATTTGCTGTTTGAAAACATATCGAATTGCATGTAGAATTGCTTGCACCAAGTTCAGCTTACTGCCTCTGGATGATATTGAACACAGCATCAGAGCCAGAAGCCTGTAAACAAAGCTCCCCCATAGCAAGGAGAGGCCAGCAATGCAGGTAAGTGGCTAATTAGCTCAGCTGAGGCTTAGCAGAAGTCAGCCTGCACCTTAGAGTCACTGTTGCTTTGGCCTCACTGTGGGCCTGTATCAAAAACTCCCCTTTCTTCTGCATGAACTTGACGGCTTTTAGATGAATTTTTACTTTTTCTGCATGCATAAAGCTCAAAAATGTGATGTTTGAAACAAGTTTGAAAAAATGATTTTGGTATTCCCTTATTCATTGAATAGCCACGCTTTGTGTAGCTCAACCAGTCTAATAAAATCAGAGATGCCACTGTTACCTTTAGTAATGCTTATCAGGGCTCTAGTCAAGGGTGTAAACTGATCATATAGTAGTAATTGCTAGCAGGCACCACTATGGTTTATTTAGTCTTGTAGGCATTTGCATCAAGATTATGATGAATGCCCTTAAGTAAGAGAGGAAAATAAATGAAGGAAAAGCTTTTAGGCAATTCTGGGAAGAGAGATATAAATAAAGCAAAAATGATCATTTTGTACCGCACAGCATTGCAGGAATTTTGAAATAATGAATATTTGGTATTTTTAGCTCTTGTGGAAGATACATTTTTACAATGTACAATTTTTTTATATGTCGCACATTTTGAAGTGCTAAGAGCATTCTTATAACTATAATCAATATTGTCAAAATTGCAGTAAACAAATAGTTACTGGTACAGCTGCTTATTTATCCTTCTATATTCAAACAAAAAGCACTTTAATATTGCCACGGACAACTGAAAGTATCACACTAGAAAACTTCCAAAAGTGATTTTAAAATATAAATTATTTTCGAAAATGTCTGTAATAATTTGACTTTACAACATTCTTGCAGTAAAGAGTGTGACTTTTTTGAGATATGAGAGGTCATTTATGATCCAGAACATGGTATAGAGTACAGCAGCAGCAAATGCAAGGTCAGATATAAGTCAGGCAGAACGTACAGAGCTCCTTTGTACCCTGCGCAGCCATTGTTCCCTAACTTCTGTGTCATGCAAACATGCAAGTTAGGGACACAGAGTGCAAAGACTTTACTTACTGCATTACTGGAAGGGGTTAAGGATAGGGCTGCCTTGCACCCTTTTATAAGGATAAGAAACACCAAATAATTTCTTGACTATGTTATGGCTAAAAGACTGAGTGCTTTCATACAGAACATGAAACTCTGAAATGACTTCAAATATCCTAATCTTTTATAAAATGGGATACATTGGGCCTGATTCACTAAAGGGCGATAAAACGTGCGCTATTTTTATTGTGCGCTAAAATTTTTACCTCGGCTTAATTTTGCCGATTTTTTCGCACGATTCACTATAAGCATACTCGCGCTTTTTTACGCGCGATATTGCATGCGTTATTTAACTCGCGAAGACTATTTCAATGCGGTATTTGCTGGTACATGTGCTAAATTACATATGAATGGTAGCTTAGAAATAGTGTATAAAAATTGTCGCCGCATATAAATGGTGTATATAAATATTAGCCACATATAAATGGTATCATATAAATGGTATCATATAAATAGTAGATGCTTATAAATAGTAGCCGCTAGTGATGAGCAAATGTGTTCTGGTTATCTTTAGTGAAAAATTAGCAAATCTTTCGAAAGATCCACGAAACGGCAAAAATGTTGTGCGGGCAAAAAAATTGTTGCCCGTGACTATTATTTTTTGACGCTTGTATAAATTTTTGTATGTGCGGTGAATTTTTGCGTGGCGAATTTTTTCATGCGTTTTGCCATTGGCGGATTGTTTTGCGAAACGCATGAAAAAATCCGCCGCGAAAAAATTCAACGCACGTCCAAAAATTTTCTGCGAATCCATGCCTGGCGAAGCATTTCATCACTTGTAGCCAAATATAAATAGTCGCGCAAATGAACGCACGCCATGTTAGCCATACACGCCAATACTTGCAGAAAATTACTGTATTAAAAATGAACATTTCGCTGCAAACTGGCGGCTGCGTCACTCTAGGGGAAACACAGACTTGAATAAATAACATTGTAAGTCCATATTTTATTGCAAAAAATCATTTACTGTACTTTTGTATAATTTTTCGCCTGCCTGTAGTAGGTGTTAATTTTCGCATAGCCGAATGCGATATTTAGCGCGCAAAAGTTATAGTGAATCATGCGATCGTATTCTTTTCAGCGCGGAAATTAACGCATGCGGTAAAACTAGTGCGAGAAATAACCCATGCGAAAATGGCGATTTTTCGCACGCGATAATACTATGGTGAATCGCGCGCAAATTATTTTGCGTTTTTTAACGCAAAAAAGCGTGCGATAATTTTTATCGCACTTTAGTGAATCAGGCCCATTATGTTTTATAATACACAAGTTTCAGTGAGCTATGTAACACAAATTACATCAATAAACATAAATATAACTGATGACATCCCTAAGCACAGTTGGGTGGGTTGAAAAAAGAGAAAAGTACATCAAGTTCAACCCACACCAAACAAACCCCAATGCACAAATATTCAAATCCTTATGTACCTACTACATATACACTTACATATCTAAACAATATATACCAATATCTATACTAACTGTAGATTTTAGTATCACAATAACCTTGAATATTATACTTGTTCAAGAAATCATCCAAGCCCCTCTTAAAGGAATTAATCTAATCTGCCATCACTACAGCACCCAGCAGGGCATTCCACAACCTTACTACCTACATCATGAAGAATTGCCTATGCTTTTTCAGAAGAGTCTAAAGGGGTGGCCTTTCGCTGAACTGATCTTTACTATGGAAAAAAAATCCCCTTATATGTGTCTATAATATCCTCTAATGTGCTTACAAAGAGTAAATCATGTGCCCTCACAAGTGCCTCCATGGAAAATAACTAGTTATCAGTGAATCTGTCCTGTTTTGCTTCGCAGAAAAATTTGAGACTCTTTGAAAAGATTTGCAAAATGGAGAAAAATTTGCAAAATAACGAAAATGTCACTGCAGCAAGAAAAAATGTAGCGCACAAATTTTTACGCGGCAAATTCATTCAAAGTCAATACCCTCTATATGCAGTACTGTTATATGGGTGCTTATATACTGCTTCAGCAAATTGAATCATTTTATACTTCTCCACAAAGTTCATCTGCTGCTTTCTCAACTTTTTATTTCATTTGTATCCATTGCTTCCCAGCAGAAATAACAGAGGTTCTCAGTTTGTTTCCAGATTCTGGGGCTCGCTCTGTAAGTCACTAGGGATTATCCTTCAGTTTGATTTTTTCATCCTCAGTTTAATGGAGATGCAGACAGGGTTAATCAAGCACTGGAACAATTTCTCCCTTTACCAAGACTACTGGCCCAACATTCTTCTTTGGACAGAGTTCACACATAAAAATGCTTCTCATGCCTCTGCAGGAAGATCCGCTTTTCTATGTATTTATGGTCTGCTTTCCAAGTCTTTCTGCTGTCTAGTGTCCAGCTGCTGATGACATAGTTGATCATAGTTGGAGGGCCCATGGGTCTAATTTGGAGAAGTCTACCCTTCCCTACAGAAAACCTGGCAGAAAACACAAATCTGGTCCTCCCTATTCTCTTGGGAATAAAAGAACTCATGTTCAGTTGCGGTCCCCACACTTTTCCTGGAGTCAGTTGTGTGTGAAACCAGTTTCATTTAAGGTACTTTTGTTAAAGGAACAGTAACATCAAAAAATTAAAGTGTTTTAAAGTAATTAAAATATAATGTGCTGTTGCTCTGCAAAAAACTGGTGTTTTTGCTACAGAAAAGCTACTATATAAATAAGCTGCTGTGTAGCCATGGGGCAGCCATTCAAGCTAGAGAAAAGGCACAGGTTACATAGCAGATAACTAGTAGATAAGCCCCATATAATGAGGGTTTATCTGTTATCTGCTAAGTAACCTGTGCCTTTTTTTCTTTGAATGGCTGCCCCATGGCTACACAGCAGCTAACTTATATAAACTATAGTAGTGTTTCTGAGGCAAACACACCAGTTGTAGCAGTGCAGGGCAACAGTACATTATATTGTAATTACTATTATACACTTTCATTTTTTGGTGTTACTGTTCCTTTAATATACACACCTTGGACATCTATATATGGTGCCCTCAGGTCTGACTTTCTACCAAAAATGGAATTGGGCCTCAAGTTCATTGACCCTTTACCTACCATCAAAATAATTAAACCTGTTGCTAGTCATCTTTAGCTTCCCCCAAATAAGTGGAAAAATAATTCTTGATTTGATTCTTGACAGCTTGATGCAGCTCCTTGATCACAATAATGATATAAAGCAGGGGTGGCCAATACGTCGATCGCGGTCCACCAGTCGATCCCCCATGGATTTCTGGTGGACCGCGATCAAGCCGGGGATGTGGAAGTGCTGCATGAATGCATACGTACGCTGTGTCGCGTACATACGCATTCACGCCGCCATTCCGCATGGGCCTGGTCGATCGCGACCGCAAAAAGTCTGGCCACCACTGATATAAAGAGTCCCCTTGGATTTCCACAACCTGCAAATGCCTTTATTTAGGGAAATATTGTTGCAAAGACTTAAGTGCTGGTTTGGTCTTTATTAAAGATTGCTTGCATGATGATTGTTCCTTGTGATGTCTCCCATTTTTACTTTCTCCTAAAGTATGTCTTACCATGGCCACCAAGAATCCCATCTATAACAAACTCAGTGCTAGTATTGACTTTTTTGCATGTATAAAAGATCTTACAATTCACACTGAGTTAAAGTGCAGCTAGAAAAGGATTCAGAAAAGGTGCATACATATTTATCATTGCTTGGCAATATAGACTATTTTAAAGAGATTCAAAAGTCCCAAGTGATATCTGCTAATCTAGAATTCAAACAGTGTATCTAAGAGATTTAATACTTTCTCTAAACACTGTAATGTCATATTGATTTGTGCAAATGCATTGATTAGACAGAAATGTCTTATTCTGTGAAACATATTATGAATGCTTAATAATGTGATAAAAAGCTTACTCTTACTATAAATATATCTATTTTTTCATCCCATTTTCTGTCTGCGGCAAATGCAAATATGCAAAGCACTTCACCTCTTAGCAAACTGTAAGTACACAATATTTTGCCAAATGCCAATTGATCTATAATGTTGTATCTATTAAAATAAGGGGGTTGGGGGTTCTAATATCTAATTACTGCTGTATCTGTTTAAAGGGAAACTCTAATACTATAAATATGCAAAGCTAAGCAATTTCTAATATCAATATCAGTATTTATTAAAAGAAATAGCAAGGGACACATGTTTTTGATAGCAATTACATTTACAAATAACTTTAAAATGATTGAAAACTTTAATTTAATTAGTATTATAAGTTGCTTAGAATGACCTATTCTTTCATTATACTAATTTAAGGGGGAGTATTTGACTGCACATTTTTTTTAAATAATTGAATGACATAAAAATGGAAATGTGTTCTTTGGTGTAATTGCGTTTTATAAAATTTTTAAGAAATACAGGTATGGGATCCGTTATCTGGAAACCCATTATCCTGATTTTAAAAATAGATTTCCTTATTCTCTGTCATAATGAAACAGTACCTTGTACTTCATCCTAACTAAGGTATAATAAATCCATATTGGATGCAAAACAATCCTATTGGGTTTATTTAACCTTTTATTGATTTTTTAGTAGACTTAAGCCAAGGAATGGAGGTCCAAATTACAGAAAGACCCCTTATCCGGAATAACCTTGGTCCTGAGTATTCTGGATATTGGGTCCTATATCTGTACAGTATGAAAATCTTGCTACCTAAAACCTGCCAAGGTGGCAAAGGATTTAGTGGGAAATATAACTTTTAAATTATACGTCAAGTTTTTTTCTCAAGATCGCAATTTATTTGTTTATTTGATCATTTTTGATTTCTGCAATCTGCTGTTGAATGAAAATGAATGCATCTGCCCTGTAGTATTCAAGTACTCAATAGTTGTTTTATGCGCTATACACAGATACTGTATCTCTCAAAACTAATTATTTTAGTCTAATGAGCATTGTAGATGTCTAGTTAGTTTCCTTGCATTGACTTTGAAATATGATTAGAATGGTTCATATCTATAAATAATGATTAATGTTACTTTAGAAGATGCATACATTTTATTTGTCCATCAGGATATTGAAGGATCATTAAAAGAAATACATGAGCAATCAGTTTTATAAAGAACAAGTTAAAGAACAGTTGCCCAAGTTTTTTATCTGTACAGACTTTGGTCTCTAAACAAATTGCTGCATATAAGTTATAAATATATTATCTAGGTTTTTCATTTTTTTTTACTTTTGATAATTATTTTAGCTCTGCTATTGTACTAGGGTAGATTCCGCACAGAACTAATTTTTAACACCGCACCTGACCCAGACCCACAACCTGCAACCCCCATTTTTACTCACTGTGACCCTGCTACCCTTCCCGAACCTACAACTGCCTTATCCTTAACCCAATCCATGAGCCCCTGACCACCTTTACACAGGAATTGCTGTTGCTGCAAACCAGAAGTGGGCTGGTGTAGAAAATGTTTTTTAAAAATTTTTTAATGGAGTAAAATCTGGATAATATAGGATATATGGAAAAGACCCGCAACCCAACCTGCGACCCGCTGAACTGTGACCCGCTGACCTGCACCTGAAAATCCTACCCGGAAGGTATCCATTTTTCTTGTGGGTAACCTGCAGGTACCCGACACGCTGCAGGACTCTATACTAGGGTACTAGTACTATTATACTATAGTACAAGGGTTGCAATTTGCAAAAAAGACACCAAGAGATCACCGAAAGTGCTTTATTCTAAACTTTTTTGCACAGTAATTAATGGCAAATAAATGGGGGGGGGTTTGACCAGCCTGATTTGGAGTCTAGATGGTAAGACAATGAAGAAGGTGTTGCTATGTTTAGAATAATTTGGCAACACAAGACTTTTTTTTCCTATGCAGAACAGTTGTAGTGTTTAGGTTAAATAAGCTTATACTGTGAAATTCCAAGTCCAGATAAACTTGCACTATTATGAAATGTCTATTTTTCTGTCCCAAACATTGCTTTCCTTGCTCAAGGTCTGTTATGCTTAGATATGCTCAGATACGCGTAGCTGAAAGCGGAACTAAGATTGAACTTCCTTGAGACATAACAGCCAAGAGAACAGATATCACACAAGATGAAGTGTCACTGGCGCCTTGAGGATGCTTACACGTAGCATGGACCATATAAGGAAGTGACCAATTACGAGCTTCCTAGTGAAACATGATATACAGTTTTACAAATGGCTTACAGCCTATAGCACTCTCTCCTATATAAAAGCTAAATAATATGCAGTAAAGACAGAGAAGCTTTAGTACTGAACCTGGTGTCAGTGTGATTCTTCCAGTGCGCACCCACACACTTTGCTAAACTAATTCAGACAGGAGTAGATACCATGAGGACTAATTGTGTCTTTGGCATAGTGGAAAGGAGCACCTCTAACCATGTTGGGCAATGTACAGTATATGCTATTGCTGAGCAAAAAACACCTTAAATATGATGTAATTCCCCCATTGACTGCAATGCAAGTTGGTAAAATTTGGCATTTATTGCAAGCAAATTCCACAAGTTCACTGATCACTTATCATAGAAGCTACAGCACCGACTGTCAAGGATTGATTGGCACATGCACTTTGTATGAAGTGTTTTCACTGTTGCTGCTTTATTGTCCTTTCCCTATTGCAGGGGTCCCCAATCTTTCTTACTCCTGAGCACCAGACTTGGAGAGCAACACAAGCATCATAAAAGTTCATGGTGGTGCCAAAATAGGGCTAAGATTGACTATTAGGGAGCCTCTATGCACACTATCATCTTACAGGGGGCTTTATTTGGTAAAAAAAAGAAAAACTTGCCTCCAAGTCAGGAATTCAAAAATAACTACCTGGTTTGGGGGCACTGAGAGCAACATCCAAGGGGTTGGTGAGCAACATTTTGCCCCTGAGCCACTGGTTGGGGATCATTGCCCTATAGGGTTGTGTCATGATTTAATTGCATGTTCCACTGTTTTCTGCATTCCAAAAAAAAGTCATATCCAAATTAATGGCAACACCTATTTATTGCTATATGATAATAATAAATAATTTATATAGTAATAAAGTCTGCATACAGATAAAATCATTTGCTGTATCTACCAAATGCTTACCGTTTTTAAAAGCAATTTATTACAAAAAAAGTGCAAAAAATACTTTGATATGACTCAGAATGGGAAGAAAAAATGTAATGCCTAATGTCAGCATCACGCTGTAAGAAACAGCATGAACACAATATGTAAACCAGCATGGAATCACACTATCAAGACAATGTGCTTGAATATATGTTATTTCTAAAGATGATATCATGTTCTATTTCATTCAAACACAGGGGAGAATTTAAAGTTGCAAACACGTGCTAAAAATAAATGAATAGCTTTTTTAGGAAGACACAATTTTTGATACTGGCACGTTTATTCAAAAAATCTAATATACTATTATACTTAGAACAGTCCCAGTAGTCTAGTACATTTAGGCAATGCAGAGGTGGGCCAAGTATTATTTGCGCAACCCAACTCACACTTGTGCATCCCCTCCACCTGATACTCAATTGCAAACTCACAAACTCATTCACCATCCCCTGTAATGTTCTTTCTTTTATATATTTCCTCCCTCAGAGTTGTACCCCCTTGTGCCCTAGGCAGCTGACTTTCCTGTCCATCCCTGGGCTAATGTCACATATAGAATTTGATGGAGTATATGCCATTACTGCCAGTGCAGACTGCTGATCCATTTTAGCATTTTGGGGAGTTATCCATCCCATATACACAATGACAGATGGTTGCCATTAATGTCAGTCACAGTATGCACTAGTGCTAAAAGGGTAGTTATAGACATTTCTTTACTAGCAGATAGTAGAAACGTCATGTGTAACACTGCAGCAACAATAGATAATCATCATTAAATTATTACAGATCCTTTAACAATTTCCATGGTGGTACACACAGGAATAATTGTTCAAATCAGTTAAGCTCCATATGCAGGAGCACACTTTTCTGCCTAGTACTATCCTGCAGTGAAATTCAGTTTTGCCAGTGGCAATTTTTTTTATGAATCCATAATAAATATAGACTGCTGCTATATCTTGTATGGGCATGACAAGTGTATCACCCTTTCTGTACAGTGAGGATAGACTTTCACATGTACTCACAGTAAGGAGACTATTTACAGTATTATGCTGTGTAAAAAACAGCAAACATTGCCAGGCTTCTCCATGTAAAAACAGTGTCATTTTTTGCACATTTTTCTTTTAACTGTAAAATCTGGCATTAGAATGGTAAAGTTTGACATTTGTTTTACACAGCATAATAAAAAGGCCCGTAATACTCCCATAAGTTCACAAGGCAAACTTTTGTAAAACTACTTTCACATCTAACTCTAAATGCAAAGACATGTGCTGACATCCAGAATAGAAAAAGAAAAGTACATTAGGTGGCAAGCCTAATGAAGAGAAGGAAAAATAGAAGAATTGCACCAGCCACCCAGAACAGGTTGGTCAGTCCATGTGAGGCCTTCGCACCCCACGCAGGGTCTCCAACCACCTGCCCAACCCCCTTCCCAAGCACAAATAAATGAAACTTACCTTCAGTGCATCGGGCGAAGGGAGTGCCCTGCAGGGATCGGGTCTGGGCCACTGGGGGCCCACTAGGTTTTTTTCCCGTGTCCTGGTGGCCCAGTCTGACAGTTTGAGCATTTTGTTAATTAGTGGAAACTAACCCTTTGTTGCTGAATCCAACAAGTTCACTCATTCCTAGGAATATCCCATCTATGTATTAGTATTGTTTGAGCAAGTTTTTTAACTATGTGTTGTTCAACTGTGGCAATATTAAGTTCTCATAGGCTGAACAAGCAAAGAGTACCATGTACTAACTACCTGGTCTTGGTAGGGGTTAGGTACAGTTCTGATATTGTTAGCACCCTCCTCCTTGCACCTTGCTTAATCTTTATAATTTTTTCTACTTCAAATAACCTTGAAATTAAAAAAAAACACAAACGTTACCCTATTTATTAAATCTGAATTAAAAAAATGCAATCAAATAAAACCATGAAAAACTTAAATACCTCAAATTCATACTTTTCTCATAATTTTTAATGATAAACTTGAATTGAATTTTGCATAGGACAGCTCCCATTGACTTTTTACATGACCTCACAAGCTTTTAGATGCCAAAGTTTTACAGTTCATATTTTCTGGGGGATTTTTTCTTACTAAATATCAAAAATTCATGTTAAACCCTATTGATGATTTTATGTGCAAAGAAACATGAATTGTGGGGAATAAAACATGAATACCGATAAATAACCCCTTAGGTCCATGGCCCACAGGGAGGAAACTCCATGCAACTTCGGAAAAATGAAGCAATGCATATGCCTTCCCAAAGGTGATTTCTTTTTGCTGCCAGTGGGAAGGCATTTCTTGGCAGTAGCCAAGATTAACTGCAAGCAACTAATCTCCCTGTGGCCCATGTCCGTTAGGGTGGTGCACTGCACTAGTTCAGATAAGCAGAGGAAGGTACAAGTGCATTGTGTATTGCATTCTAATGAAAAGCAAGTAAATAATAATTTCTTTATTTCCATAAAAATGAATGATCTGTTAGTTAAAACCCAAAGATTGGAATGTAATAAGTTATTTACATAAAAAATGTGCTATACAAACAGTTACATTTTAAATAAAACACTGAATGTTTAATATAAGTTTTAGAAACCCACATTACTCCGTCCTCCAGATGAGCTAGAGACCTATCTTAAATGATATTGCAATCATATTATGTGCATATCTGAAAGTAGAAAAATAAAATAGTTAATATTTAAAAAAAGCATTATCCATTGTGCAATGGGTGAGAGGTTTTAATAACAGATATATAATTAAACCCACTGCTGAACATTTATAGATTCATTTTATATTTCCCTTCCATCTGTAGACCACAATAATTAGATTATCAGCCCTATTATAAGAACACACATAGAGAAGGACATGTGCAAATACATGCACAGAATGCAGCATTTTAGAAGATTTGCAGTTACAGAACTGCCTATTAGCCAAGTCCCTTGTGATAAAATTGGTTTTGATTACTACATCACAGATTGCTGGCAGAGACCTTTTTATTATATTTAGAAAATTCAATAATTTCCCTAGTTAAGTAAGGTCAATGCTGTATAAATTATGCAAATTGGAACTAAATATTATCAGCAATTTTTAAATAAAGTACACATTTGCATCTTGTCTTTGGGTTTTGCACTAAAATTCATGAAGTTTGAGTTAAACATCAAAGAGCAGCTGGGAGTAATTCATGTTTTACTTATAAAATCTAAAGGCGTTAGGCTGGAAAAGTGAATCATATGAACTGACTGTTACAGTTCAGGTACCACAAGCAGAATTACTGAATTTCAAATTAGGACGTTCATGCCTTATCTGTAGGTAGTCATGATAAAATGACAGACTACTGGGCAGACTTACTAGGCATTGCTCATATTTTTAAAAATTATACTAAACTCATACTCGCCCCAAATACTCTAATTTTTCAAAACCAGTGTAAAAAAATCCCAAACCTCTAAATTTTGAGGCAAAAGAAGGATCTTTCAGGAAAGGGAAGGGGCATCTGCCATTGATTCTGCTTGATCTCAGCAAGTTTTAGCTGGTAAATTACCGGAACCATATTTTTAGCCGTTTGGAAGCAATGTAAATTTAAAAAAATTTGCAACTTTTCTTTTTCTGTGCTAAAAATTTGAATAACCCCCCCCCCAACAGTTAGAAAATCTCCCCCTTAATGAACAGATCCAGTTTTTGTATGAGGCTGCAGATTTATTGGTTTATTGCTCTTTACAAAACTGAGTTACATTAGCCATATTGTTGCTCAAGGCTCTGTCCTTGCTCCCCTACTTTTCTCATTATGCACTCTCTCTAAAAACTCTTTGTAAAATGTGGATGCCGCATATTTTCTAAAACACAGCTACTGTTAGACATAAACGGGCCAAAAAAAGAAGTCCCTCTAGACCTAGTTAACAGCATATCTGGTTTTTGGAGCACTCATAAGGGCTTGTCTGACCAATACTTGTCTGAAAGTCAGACAGATATCTATTGAGCACTGCATTGGCACACTGATGCAGCTCATATTTAATCTGTCTTCATAGGCCCTCCATATGATTTAGTCATTGCCTTATGTGACCCAGCACATAGGTGGGCAAATCAGGCAGAGATCTGCTAGTTTGGTAAACTGGTGGATATTAATCACCAGCTTTAGATAAAACTGATATTTTCATGCACAAAACAGACAAAATAGAACTGGTAGTTTTCCCACACACAGGGCCACTCAAAAGGCCTTCATGGGCCCTGGGCAAATTTCAGATTGGTGCCCCCGGACACAACAACCCAACACGCCCGTTTCAAGAAAAAATCTGCCAATGGCTAAAAGCAAAAATTTGCTGCAAATCCATGCCTGCACAAAAATTTCATCAGTACCATAGCAGCTCCATCACAAAAGTGCTCATGTGTCACAATAGCACACACATATCAAATCTTGCTAATTTTTTATCTTGTCAACAATGGCAGTGAGACTGGCAGTACTGACCCATTATGCTAAGGTTCCCTTTTTCCAGCCAACCTATCAGCTATTCTCCATGGCTTTTAAGGTTCAAAACTGTTACTGATATAAAAATTAAATATGCTATGATATGCTCTTGTAAAGTTAGAGATCTGTATACTATTTATAATAAGTAAAATAGATTTCTCTTTTACTCTTATTCTCAAGTATTCTATCTCATTTTTATAAATGTGATTTGTGCTAAGATTGTTTTTTAAATCATCCATTGGTTGATAGATTTTTGAAACATGATGGAACAGTTAGGGGTTGATTTACTATTGATCATTATGAAACAAAAAAGGTGCACTCTATCTATAATGATCTTCAGATTTATTATATTTGAACTTAAATGTATTATTCTGTGATCAATCTTTCTGTAAAACATGTTTACACTTCCAGAAAAGTTGTTTCTATCAATATTTATGTTTTATAGATATTGACTGAATCAACTGGGAAAAATTAGAAAAACAATTTAACATTGCCTGTAGCTTACTGTGGGATTCAGTATCTTAAATATTGATTCATATCAAATCAGTGGGTTAAATGACCTGCAGGACCACCCCCCATTCATTCTTTGATACATTTGCCCCTTGGTGATAAAACAATATGAATAAAATGTAGCCTTTGTAACATTGTTTAAACCTGACACATTGCAAAGTTACAAATCCATTATAACTGATATTTGCCTTTGTATGTAAATTACCCCAGAAAAACAGAAAGCAAATCTATCATATCGCTTACATTTTAAATCTGACATCTACACTGTTACACTTCATATATACTGCCTTCAAAATCACTAGAAGCCTTAACAACAGAAAGCCCTTAAATTACTGTACTGTAGCTCTTTGTCAATGAAGTATAACAAGTTAACTTAGTTTAATATAGAAGACTAGATAACAGATATGTTTGTAGCTGAAAATGGATTTCCACCTCAAAACACAACGTGGGGAAAGCAGCTTTGACTGTTTTGGGAAGGGCAAGCTTGAAGGGAGGGGGATAAGTCACATGGCTACTGACCCACAGGGTTGGGAAGGCAATAAGCACACTGGGGAGCAAATATGATAGTTTAATGATAGTAATGATGACCAAATCTCTTCCGTTTAACTTCACCAAAAAAATTATGAAACTGCTGAAAAATTTGCAAACGGGGAAAAATTTGGGAATTGTATTGAACTCAATGGGTGACAATTTATTTTTAAGAGCAAATTTTTTTTCTGACTCCAAAAGCATTAAAGTCAATGGCCATTTTTCTCACTCCTACAGTGTGACTTTTTAAGTGACAAATTGTTTTACACACAACAAATTGTTCTTACGTATGACAATTTTGATGACGCGCAAGACCTTTTTCTCACACAAAATACATTAAAGCCAATAGACGTTTTTTTCCTGGCAATTTTTTTGTTGTGGCGAATTCTGGATACAGTTTAGTGTGTACCGAAAAACATTTGCTGATGGTGAAGTGTGTAATTTTGCCGCGAATTCATGCCTGGTGAAAAATTTGCTCATTGTCTTAAGCTAGTAGATCGGAATCCATGTGTCAGGATCAGCCAGGATTCGAACACCCCTTGGGGTGTTCTGCCTCTGTAGCTACTGGAGGCATTTTGGGCTGTCTGATTCTCCTCTTGTCTGTCTGCTACATTCTGTCTGCTCCCTTTCCTCCGCCCACCTCATTAACCTCATGTGTTTCCCATCTACTAATCTTCACCCTTTATAAGCCTTTCCCTGACCATTGCCCCTTGCTTGGTCATTAATTGTTTCTCGTGACCCTGCCTCTGTGTTCCCTGTTCCTGTGTCTATTCTTGTTCCAAGCTCCAGTTCCGTGTCCTGATCCTGCTTTCTGCCTTGTTCCTGTGCCCTTCCTAGTTCTGCCTTGATTTCTTGGTTTTGACCTTGGCCTGTCCTTGATTCGCTTGACTGCCGCTTGCCCTGACCTTTTGCCTGTTTTGGATTCTGCCTCTGCCTGCCGTGTTATATATGCAGTGTGTATTTTCATTATGTGCACTGTTACGTCACTAGTAGTAAAGTTCTTCATTATCATCATGGCCTCTGACACCAGTTCTGTGACTTATGGTTACACTCCGGGTCTTCAGGCTCCCACCTTCCTGGTAGAGATGTAGCGAACTGTTCGCCGGCGAACTAATTCGCGCGAACATCGGGTGTTCGCAAGTCCGCAAATTCGCGAACTTTTCGTGATGTTCGCAATTTGGGTTCGCCGGCACCGAAAAAATCGCAAAACTAACGATAACGTTACGAATGCTCCGAAAAAGTCGCAAAACTTACGATAACGTTACGACTGCTCCGAAAAAGTCGCAAAACTTACGATAATGTTACGAATGCTCCGAAAAAGTCGCAAAACTTACGATAACGTTACGAATGCTCCGAAAAAGTCGCAAAACTTACGGTAACGTTACGAATGCTCCGAAAAAGTCGCAAAACTTACGATACCATTACGAATGCTCCGAAAAAGTCGCAAAACTTACGATAACTTTACGAAAGCGCCGGAAATTACGAAAAAGTCGCAAAATTACCGATCATTTCGAAAAACGGCGTGTGTCAATTTTTCAGAGAAGTTTTTGCCCTTGATCCCCCTCCTGCATGCCACTGTCCAGGTCGTGGCACCCGTTAAACAACTTTAAAATCAGTTTTCTGGCCAGAAATGGCTTTTCTAGGTTTTAAAGTTCGCCTTCCCATTGAAGTCTATGGGGTTCGCAAAGTTCGCGAATATTCGCAATTTTCGGCGGAAGTTCGCGAACAGGTTCGCGAACTTTTTTTTTGAGGTTCGCTACATCCCTACTTCCTGGTACTCCATGGCGTCTCCTCAGGGAGGTCGTGACACCATGTGCTTTGCCGATTGAAGGTGCGTGAAACTAACCATTTTGTTTAGATGACACTGGTGGAGCTCTTTCTGTTTAGTTTCTGGGCACACTTCATGCTTGTTGCCGCAATAATGCCTTTATGATGCTTTCTAATGGAAGCAAAATGCATGTCAGGCAGTATCTTCAGTTCTGTTTTAATGATGGGTTTTAATTAAAAAAAAATATGGAGAACTGAAGTCAATTGAAATACAGCAGAATACTAAGAAGGGTAGAATAATTAAGGAATGTGATTTTAGTCAGGCAGGGTGAGCAATGTTTTCTGCGTTCTCTCCATCTATTACTACCCAGAGAACAGCAGAACCTCTTTGTAAGATTGTTTGGGGTTTTTAACCATATAATTAAAAGTTATGTTTTACACAATTTTTGTGCAATTCATGTAAGGGGCATGTTATTGAGATACCTAGCATACTAGTTGCCACAATACCCTTGCTTTTTCCTTTCAAAAATTATACACCCAGGGCAATATTTAAATCCTGTTCTTTTTAATGACTGTATTAATGATTAAGTTTTAGATGGGAGAGCTACATAAACTAGTGGTGGGTGGGTAAAGTTACATTTTTTGTAGAGGACCCTTTTTTTTCCTTTACAATTTCTACTAAAAATGTAAAATATACTATGCACAAATGTAATAGCTGCCTAATGAATTTTATTGCATTACTAAATTGATTTTTTTGTTTTTATTCATGTGAATCATTTTTTCATTTCTCCAAACTCTGCAAAGTTCCCCCATTAAAGTGGACCTATCACCTGAAAATTGCGAGGGAGGAAATTCCAAGGATGCCAATGCAAGCTGCTTCAACAGGTGCAGCAGTTTTGTGCCTAATGAATCAAAAGCTTATTTTTATCTGGGTTGAATTAAATCAGTCAAAACTTCTCATTGTTGCTGCAATTATGATAGAATTGTTGGAAAAATGTTGAACTGTGGGTAAAAAAAAATGGGGAATTGTACTTCACTTCTGTACAAGGACTGCAATTTCTATAGTTAGTGTCCTATCTGATCAAAACACTTTAAACCGACTGGATGACTAAGAGGAAGGTGTACAAAGCCAGCAGCTAACACTGTATATTAGTGAGTCACAAAAGAATGCAAAGTTTATTGGTTTGCATGCTATTTTCAACAGAAAAGCTGTTATTTGTGTGGGCTGACCATGATACCAGTCAATGTTAGTCCAGACTGTATTATTTCTTCTGCTGGAATTTTTTATGCTGTCCGTTTCTTGCAAAGCTTAATGACTGGAATGTTCTCTTAGCTTGATTAAGTCTGCCATGGCTAATACAGATATTGTGCTTATTACTTAAGATAGATCTTTAGCAGAGGATTAACAATTATTGATAGCAATATATTTTAAATTGTGTAAAAATCTATCCGCATATAATGCTGCTGTCAGTTAAAGACCCCTTATGTCATATAGGAATACTTAATCTAACCGAATCTGCTCCAAATTTTAGAATTGTTTTTTGGCATCTTATGGTTCACACAGTGACCATAAGATGCACAATGACATGTAACAGCATTCATTTCTATAGAAAAATAAAATTCCCACCATCTATACATACACGGCTAGCTAACATAGCAGCCCAGTAAGCCACTGTATTTCATTGCCTTTGTTAGTTAAGTAGTAAAATATCAAAAATTTTAAAGGGCAAATGTAAAAAATATATGAAAAATCTTTTAATTAAAGGGGAACGCCACCCAAACACAGCTTAAGCTTTTTTTTTTCAAAGTAAACATAATTTCAAGCAACTTTTGCAATATACATCAATTAAAAAATATGCAGCCCTTTAATGTTTTTTTATGTAATATGGTTGTCCCCCTGTACTCCTGCTGATCTGGCTGCCTTGAGACTCAAAAAAAAATGTTAGTCGACAGTTCTCAGCCTGCCTTCAGCCTGCATCCTCCAATTTCCACAATTCTCTGTACACGTGATGTGAATAAGGAAAGGAACATTGCAATGCAATGCATTGTGGGTTATGTAGTTCCCGCATGCTGTCTGTAAGCTGTGTTACTATTTGTAATATAAGTGCTTTAGTTCCTCTTCCCCTGCCAGGATGTCAAATGATGCAGAAAGTGAAGAACTGTTTTGCAGCTGGATTTCTGCATATAAAAATTGTATTTATTCATACTTTTTGAAGGAACAGATTACAGCGATAGGTATATTAGGGGTTTCTGGGTTAACAAATTTTGGTTTGGAGGCTGAAGTTCTCCTTTAACAAGAGTCCACGTCCCCCTAAACCTGTCCATATATTTGTGGGGCTGTCTTAACAATTAAGGATAAGCTGTTTTTCTATCTGAAAAAAAATTCTAAAAAATTCGGCAAAGATTTATTATATGTTTTCAGATTTACCGATTAGATACTAATCGCTTGGTGGTTTCTTTCCACTAGCCTATTTTTAATGTTTTTAGATTTCAGTAGATAATCTGTAATTTATGTTATTATTACTAGACTTTTTATATAGTTAACATAATAAAAAGACAAAAACTAAAAAACAATGACTGCATTGCAGTATTCTTTCTGTGAACCCAATCTCTGTCAGACATTGGATTAGGTAGTAGTGATGTAGCGAAAATTTGCGAAAATGTTTGCGAACCAGTTCGCGGACTTTCGCCAAAACTCGCGAATATTCGCGAACTTTGCGAACCCCATAGACTTCAATGGGAAGGCGAACTTTAAAACCTAGAAAAGCCATTTCTGGCCAGAAAACTGATTTTAAAGTTGTTTAAAGGGTGCCACGACCTGGACAGTGGCATGCAGGAGGGGGATCAAGGGCAAAAACTTCTCTGAAAAATACTTGTAAAAAAAACGCAAAAAAAAAACCGCAAAAAAGTAACGCAAAAAAAAAACGCAAGCTATTCCTATGTATATGCATAGGCGA
Organism: Xenopus tropicalis; assembly: GCF_000004195.4. Taxonomy (NCBI): domain Eukaryota; kingdom Metazoa; phylum Chordata; class Amphibia; order Anura; family Pipidae; genus Xenopus; species Xenopus tropicalis. The sequence goes on along the minus strand of NC_030678.2, from coordinate 50,190,967 downwards.
TAAAACGAAGCAAAAAAACGCGGCGGAAAAACCAAGGCGAAAAAACGCGGCGCCAAAAAAAACGCGGCGAACCCAAATGTTCGCGCGAATTAGTTCGCCGGCGAACAGTTCGCTACATCTCTATTAGGTAGTGCTTTACAGAAATTCATCATTATTGGTGACCAAAAGGCTTATGGGTTGGTTGGGTTATCTTTGCCATTTGTAAGTCTCACCACATGAGTCCCCCAACATAACCTATTTTATGCATTTCTGCTTACTTGACTTTGTATGCTATTGTCTATTTTTGATCACTGCTTACTTGACCTTATTAGCCAGTAGCCTTATCTGACCCTGAAGCCTTAGCCAGAAACTCAATTTTCTGTTTTCAATAGCATAAATATCATGGGGAAAAATGTGAAAAGCTTTTATTTTTCCATAAACTTTATTTTTAAATCAATAGCAAAAAATTTGGAATTTCTGTGATTTTATCATTTCAGATTTTTTAGTATGATGCCAGACATTCGTAGAAATTAGTTTGTTCTAATTTTTTTTTGTTTAAAAAATTGAGATGTTAGAGTTTTACTAAGTGTGTCCTTTATTGTTGATGAAGAAATGTTTTGGATTGAACTGTTAAGGCTTAAGGCTTGGATTGAGCATTAAAGCTGCCACATGACCCAACAAATGTTTCACACAACTTCCATATAGCACTAGTAGTAAATAGGTGTCGCTGCTTAAAATCCGTTCATGACAAACTAAAGAACAAAAATTTGTCAAGGGAACGGTTGTACTCAAGCCCCAGTGAAGGATCAACCCCTAGTTCCAAGTTTTTATCTTGAGTGGTTTGTTAGTTAGTATGTTTTCTTGCCTCCTTGTGTTTAAGTATTGCCACTAGAGGATTTATTCATCTCAAATGTCCTATCCACTCCAAGAGTTCTGATTTGGTAATTTGTACCTATGAATACGTGTGCAGTCACGCGAAACCTGATTTGGTAACATACTTACCCCTGACAACTGCAAATAAATAAGCTTGCTATTCTGTAATGATATCTTGTCATAGATAGAAGGATATGATGAGTTTATTAAAATGAAAAGTGAAGGGCAAATCTCTCCTATTTGGACATTTTTTCACAGCGACTTTTTCCAAGCTGTGCAGCTTTTATTTAAACAATACATTGGAGTCTGTCGGGTGTTTTTCCGCAGCAAAAACCTGGAGGAAATTTTTGCTTATCACTAATAAACAGAAGAAGCTGTTTACGACAAAAATAAATATTGCTTGAAGGTTCATCCAGAGGCACTGAGAATTCACAAGTGTCTCTCTGAATATGCCTTCTTATGGCCTACTCCCTAAGGGTTCAACCATCATTTATTGCTATTTATTATAAGTACTATTAATTAGCTATGGTTTTGGACACACTTTTACTCTTCTATGTCTTAGAATATGCAGACTGGTAATATATTTAGTAACACTCCTGTGGTATAAACACTGTCATCTCTACTGACAATAGATAAAATCCCGGCACACATTTTGTGGAGGTATGGTAGCACAATGATAGCATTGCTGTCTTGGTCTGATGGGCCATGGGGAGAGTACCACCCGTGGGCCATTGCCCTTGCAGCTTTGGGTCCTGATTCTAATTAGTTCAGTTTCCTTGCACAAGTACTATTGCCAATATTAATCAGGTCTTTCCTTTCATTTTTTTCTAACTAGCTGTAGTCTGAACACTTTTAAAACCTATGTTCTTTAATTAGTTATTTAAGGTATGCTTATTAAGTGGGCTCCCTATGTATGTATCGTTGCTTGCTTCTTAGTACTGTTCAGATACAAATTGGCAGCACTACTAATATATAACTTACATAAACTTGCCAAATGAATGATTCCCTTGACGGGCATTTCCACAGAATGACAAGGGGTTAAACATCCAAAGGCAATCAGCAGAAATCAGGAAGAACCAATTCTATTCCAGAGAAACTGAGGTTTCACTTTCAATATATCACTTTTTATCAGCCCCTAACATGCTTCTTTATCAAGAATGGTGTCTGAGATTGTTACAACATCCTTGATAATCATAATCTGGAATGGAATTCCACTGACAAAGCACTGCTGATAAATTGTTACTGACAACCCATGTAATGATATAGTGGGGGCATGTTTAGAAAAGCTTAGCCTGTCAACCTATGACCCACCTACAGGGGACCAACCTACAGGGGGATAAACATGGTATATGCATACAGTACTTGGTAAGTAGTTTCCTCTGCCCTTTTCAGGCATTAAAAGCACAATTCAGTTGAAATTAATGCCTTTCTAGAATCTGTAAGCAAAGTAGAATGCATGCAAATACAGTCACACCTGTCTTTCCCGAAGAACAACATTCAACAAATATATTGATAGATTTGTTGTTGGTAATGCATTGTAAAATATTGACAGAACTTGCATTATTCTTTATTATGGTGCTATATATATATATATATATATATATATTTATATACATGCCTTTCTCGCATTCCTCTCTATAAAATCCCTATCTATTAAGCTAATTTTGGTTCAGAGTCTGTTTGAGCATGTGTGTCTGAGTCTTTAAAATTCGGTTACCATTTTCCAGATTATACACAGTTATTAGCTTGCTAGTATAGAAGGCTATTCAAGGATAACATAATAAATATGTTTCAATTGAGAATTTCTGATTGGTGGTTAGGTAAGCAATACTCAAGGTACTCAATTTTATCCGGAAAGCCATTATCCAGAAAGTTCCGAATTACTGAAAGGCCATCTCCCATAGACTTCATTTTAATCAAATAATTCACATTTTTTAAATTGATTTCCTTTTTCTCTGTAATAATAACAACAGTATCTTGTTCTTGATCCCAAAAATATATAATTAATCTTTATTGGAGGCAAAACAATTCTATTGGGTTTAATTACTGTTTAAATAATGTTTTTAGCAGACTTTAGGTAGGAGATCTGAAATATGGAAAGACCCCTTATCTGGAAAACCCCAGGTCCCCATTCTGGATAATGGGTCCCATACCTGTAACTTTAGTCACCCCACATATAATTGCGCTCATAGAGAGTGCTGAAATAAATAATGAAAGCGCGGAGGGACTGTGGAGCCAGCTGTGGCCCAGTTCCCTCCGTGCTTGTAAGGGGTTAACTTACCCAGCCAGTGCAGTCAGGAAAGGGCAGCCCCCCCTTGCTTGCTCCTCCTCCCTCCTCTGTGCCTGCATTCCCGCGCTGCTGCTGCCAATCTGCTTCCTGATTTCTACCGAGCGGCATCCCCCTCCCACCCTCCCTGTTTAAGCACACTCTGTTTATAAAAAATAAAAAAAAATTATACCAATATAAATTTGTGATTTGTCACAGCAAATGGCGGGGGGTAGTCCTTGGCCATTTAAGTTCTGATGTTGTCTTATGGCTTCTACATGCCCACTGCGTTCGTTAACAAAATGGTTTATTGTTTGGAAAAGTTTGAATATACATGGCAAGGACTAATTTTGGACGTTGTATTTGATAATAAAGCTGTGGCCGAACTCCACCCACACAACGGTGTCATTGCGTCTTTTGTCAGCCAGGTGCAACGGGGCAAGAGTGATAATGGGAGGGAACAAGTCTCCACAGTCTTTGCTCCATTGAGGATAAATAGAGAAAAGACAGAAAGCAAACTGGCAAGTAATGAGGAAACAGGTGGGTTTAAACATTTAGGCTAATGCCACACCATGTGTATGGCGTATTAGGCTAAGTTTCTTCTTGGAATTCTTGGAATCTTGCTTCTCCAAAAAGTCTTTAAAGAGCAATGGCAGGATGGGGGAGCTTCTAAATGAGAATGATTTTGGTTTGTGCTTAAAAAGCACAAATTGCTTTCCAAAAAATATGAAAAAACTGAATACCTTAAAGTAAAAGAACTGCAAACAAATTGCCTAGTGCAACTTCTACATGACCTGGGTGGCTTTTAGAGTTTGTATTTTTACATTTGCTTTTTCTTTCATTTTGATGAATAATAAATTGTGAAAAATGTTGTTTTGTTTGTTTTAGCTAAAAAAAATATGAATCACAGAAATAAATATACCCCTTGATAAATCTGCCTCTTAGGGTTATCGTTATTTATATACACACACCAGTGAGGGAAGAACAGTTACGTTAAAAAGGGGACGAAATAGAAATGTTTATGCCCCCATTGGTGATCCTCAGTTTGCATATTTAAATAATCCACAAGGGACTCTAACACAGGGCCGCCATCAGGGGGGCACAGGGGGTACAGTCGTCCCGGGCCCGGACAATTTTAACCTTAAAAGGGGGCCCTGCTGTGCTACAGTTTTCTTAATAGCTCGGGCCCCCTTTAATCAATTCCAGGCCCCCTGTCATTGGTGGTCAGCGGGTGATCCTATTGGTTGCGCCCCGTGCGTACATGCATGTCAGTACGCACGGGGCGCAACCTTATAAAAGGGCCTGGTGTCTTTCGGCACTCAGAAGCGCCGAGGCGTCGTCAAGGAACTACCTCGCCGGAGGACCGCGAAGCTGCCGCTGAAGACGCCAAGACGTGAGGGACTGTGCTGTTCTGTTCCGTGCTGTGCTGGCTACCAATGTACTGGGGGGGGGGCCCTGCTGGCTACCAATGTACTGGGGGGGGGCCCTGCTGGCTACCAATGTACTGGGGGGGGGGGGGCCCTGCTGGCTACCAATGTACTGGGGGGGGGCCCTGCTGGCTACCAATGTACTGGGGGGGGGCACTGCTGGCTACCAATGTACTGGGGGGGGCCCTGCTGGCTACCAATGTACTAGGGGGGGGGCCCTGCTGGCTACCAATGTACTAGGGGGGGCCTGCTGGCTACCAATGTACTAGGGGGGCCCTGCTAGCTACAAATGTACAAGTGGGGGGGCCTGCTGGCTACCAATGTACTAGGGGGGGGCCCTGCTGGCTACCAATGTACTAGGGGGGGCCTGCTGGCTACCAATGTACTAGGGGGGCCCTGCTAGCTACAAATGTATTGGGGGGGCCTGCTGGCTACCAATGTACTAGGGGGGGCCCTGCTGGCTACCAATGTACTAGAGGGGGCACAGAGGGGGCACAGCTGGCTACCAATGTACTAGAGGGGGCACAGCTGGCTACCAATGTACTAGAGGGGGCACAGCTGGCTACCAATGTACTAGGGGGGCACTGCTGGCTACCAATGTACTGGGGGGGCACTGCTGGCTACCAATGTACTGGGGGGGGCACTGCTGGCTACCAATGTACTGGGGGGGGCACTGCTGGCTACCAATGTACTAGTGGGGGGCACTGCTGGCTACCAATGTACTAGTGGGGGGCACTGCTGGCTACCAATGTAATGGGGGGGCACTGCTGGCTACCATGTATTGGGGGAGGCCCTGCTGGCTGTGAGTCCTTTGTACTGGTGGGAGGGGGGCCCAGAAAATTTTCTTGTGAGGGGCCCCGTGATTTCTGATGGCGGCCCTGCTCTAACATACTTTATTTGGCTCTCTTTTATGGATACAATACTGTTCAATGCAGGCATTCAGTTGTGTACACTGTCAGGCCCAGGCAAAGAAAAAAAATACCCTCTGCCCCCCCCACGTATTTGTGGGACACTCTTACCCCAACCCCCCCCCCCCCCACTTTGTGGTTGTGGATTTGCTTCCTCAATTGTTATGCCACTTTGGCACTTTTTAGGAATGTAAAGACCCGTACCAATGGGTGCTAAATGCAGGGGAACAAATTGCAAAAACATGGAAGTTTGTGCATTGTTCTGCAATTAGTAAATGAGCCTTATTTTGTGTCTATTTCTATTTGTGTGATCCTGTGTATTAAACATTAACTGTTGTGCTTTTTTGTGTTGAATATATAGAACTATATTTTTATAGTATGTAAATACATAGCTGACCTATCCCTTAGTTGGGAGATCAGGGGTGGTTCAAAGCAATTGCCAATCTGCTTCCAGTTTTTGCAAAGAATTACAAAAGCGACTGCACATCAGGCCGCCTACTATCTGGAGCGGCAATGCATAAAACAGAGTTTGTCATCCAAAATGTATAAATGCAAATTCATTTATTAAAACAAGAAAAAAGGAAAAAGGGCATCATGCACTGCAGTAGCCAGCTCCAGCTCTTCACTTGATTCAATTCCATTTGCAATGTCTGTTAATGGATCTGGCTTTTTCTTTGCTGCATGAGCCTCTGGATGACATAATGCTCACATATAACATATATAAATACATTACCAGTATAATCTTACATGTAAGATTACACAAATCGGCACTTTTTCTTTTTTTTTTAACTAAAGATTTTTATTGATTTTCTTTGCATGTGATATACATCAGTACGAACTTGGGGTAAAAGAATTGAGAGAGGTAATAGAGGTGAGTTTGGAGAGGAGAGGAGGAAGGGAGGGGGGGGGGGTTCCGTGCCTAGTAATGATGTCTCTTTATTGCTGATTTGGTTTTTGCTTTCTTGTTCTTTTCTTTTTTCCTTTTTTTCTACTGGCGAGGGAAGGTTAGCATGGGTGGTGTTCGTTGTGTGCAGTCCCATGTCTCTTATTTGTTTTAATTGTTGGGTTAAGTGATGTTCATGTTTGTTTTGGTCCAGGTTCGCCATATATGTTGGGTGGCTTTATCTTTGCTTGTTGCTTTTTCGGAGTGTCGAGGTGCTTGTTGCTCATATGTGAGGTTGGAATCCGTGAGGTGGATTAAGTCCTCTTTGGTTGGGATAGTGCTCGTTTTCCAAAGTCTGGGAATTAGTAGTCTGGCTGAGGTTAGGATGTGGAACGTGAGCTTTTGTAAGTCTTGGGGCAAGTCCTGGATGCCATGGTTAAGGAGTGCTAGTGGTGCAGTTAATGGGATATGTAGGTTCATTGTGTCATATAGAAGTTGCGAGACTGCTGTCCAGAAGGGGGCAATGTTGGGGCATTCCCACCAGATGTGTATTAGTGTCCCTTTTTCTGTATTGCATCTCCAACATTTTGGGGAGGTCGTTGGGTATATCTGGTGAAGGATTGAGGGTGTTTTGTACCATCTGTAGAGGATTTTCCTTTGGTTTTCTATGTGGTTGGTACATTGGGAGTGTTTGTAGGCTGCGTTTGCTGCTTGGAGCCACTGTGTTTGGGTAAATGTTGCATTGAGGTCTTTTTCCCATTTTTGGATGTGTATTGGTTTTTCATCGTTTTCGTTGGATAGTAGTGTGCGGTATATTTTAGATAGTCCTTTCTTTTTGCCTGCTTTGGTGAGGCACCACTTCTCATATTCGGTTTGTTGGTCTGGTATGTTTTTTAGGTAGGGGGTGAGTAGATGGCGGATTTGGAGATATTTGTATAGGTCATGTTTCGGTAGTTGGAATTCTTTTTGTAGTTCTTCGTATGATTTCATTGTGTTGTTTGTTATCAGTTGTTCCAGATTTAAAATGCCTAAGTGGTTCCAGTTAGATATGGATAGATTGGGAATCCTTGTTTCTAGTATGTTAAGAGGTGAGAGTTTCCCTGGAAAGTTATGGATATGTTTTTTGGTTTTTTGCTGGGTCCAGATCTTTAGTGCCGTGATTGTTGTGTGGTAGATGGTTTTGCCTTTTGTTAATTGCAGAGGTTTTTCGGACCACATTAGTTGTTGTAGAGTGAATGGTTGTATATTTTCCTGTTCTATTTGTAGCCAGTGTTTGTGGTCAGGGGAGAGGTTCCACATTGCTAATTGTTCTAAGATTGCAGCCTTGTAGTAATTCTCTCAGGGGAGAGGTTCCACATTGCTAATTGTTCTAAGATTGCAGCCTTGTAGTAATTCTCTATACTGGGGACTCCAAAACCTCCTTCTTTTGTGAGCTGTTGCATGTATTTGCGTTTTATTCTTGGTTTCTTTCCGCTCCATATGAATGTGTCTATTGTTGTTTGGGTCTGCCGGAGGAAAGTTTGGGGTAGCATAATAGGTAAGGTTCTGAATAGGTAAAGTAATTTAGGTAAAATCATCATTTTTATTGCTGCCATTCGACCTAGCCATGATATGTATAGTGGTTTCCAGTTTTCCAGTTGTGACTGTATTTGCTTTAATAGTTTTGGGTAGTTGTTGCTGTACGTATTGGGGATATTGTTTGCTAGTTCAATTCCCAGGTAGGTTAGGGTTTCCTGTTTCCATTGGAAGGAATAGTCTTTTTTCAAGTTGTTTTGCTCTGGTTTGGGTAGATTTAGTGGGAGGGCTTGTGTTTTAGTTATGTTTAGTTTGTAGTAGGAGATTTGGCTGTAGTTTTCTAGAATTTTGAAGGCATTTTGAACTGATTGTTTTGGGTTTGACAGGGTTAGGATGATGTCGTCAGCAAATAGTGCTAGTTTGTGTTCAGTTGCTCCTGCTTTGATTCCTGTTATTTCTGTAGAGTCTCTGATTGTTTTGGCTAAAGGTTCAAGGATTATGTTATAAATTAGTGGGGAGAGGGCATCCTTGCCTCGTCCCGTTGGTTATCTGGAATGGATTGGAGAGGAATCCCATGTTGGTGACTTGTGCTGTGGGTTTGGAATACAGTGTCGATATTGCGTGTAGTATATTTCCTTGGAGTCCGAAGGCTTTAAGGGTATTTGTCATGTATTGCCAGTGGACTCTATCGAAGGCCTTTTCGGCATCCAGGGCAAGCAGTATTACAGGCATTTTTTGGTGGTTAGCTTTTTCTATTAGTGATAATAGTTTTCTAGTGTTGTCTGGACCTTGTCTGCCTTTTGTAAACCCTGATTGGTCTTGGTGAATTATTGTGGGTAATATCTCTTTTATTCTGTTTGCTAGTATTTTTGCATAGATCTTTAGGTCACAATTAAGTAGAGAGATAGGGCGGAAGTTTGGGCATTGAGTGGGGGATTTCCCTGGTTTAGGTATGGTGGTTATAGTGGCTTTTAGCATCTCTTCTGGGAAGTTTCCTTGTTGGAAGATTTGATTGAAAAGCTGAGTCAGGTGCGGAAGTAGGATTGCTTGGAATGTTTTGTAATATATAGTAGGGAGTCCGTCTGGGCCTGGTGCTTTCCCTGTTGGGGTTGTATGTATTGCTGTTTGTATTTCCATTGGTTGTATAGGGGCATTTAGGAGGTCGAGGTGGTCTTGGGATATTTGCGGTAGCTTGGCTTTGAGGAGAAAGGTTTGTATTTCTTGTTGTAGTGGTTGTGGAGTGTTTGAGTCTTTTTCCAGGTTGTATAGAGTTGAGTAGTAGGTAGCAAAGGCGTCTGCAATTGCTTTGGGGTTTGTGATTTTGTCTCCTGTGTTATCCAGTATGTGGTCTATGGATTGGGATTGTTGTTTTTGCTGTAGAATTTTTGCTAGAAGTTTGGAGGCTTTGTTTCCTTTTGTATAATAGTTGAGTTTCAGTTTTCGTAGTTGGAAGTTTATTTTGATTAGTTCTAGTTCGTGGATTTTTCCCTTTGTGGATCTGATTAGTTTTGCTGTCTGAGGCCTGGGTTGTGCTTTATTTTGTGTTTCCAGTTCATTTAGTTGTTTAGTAAGGTCTAGCATTGTTTGTTCCCTTTGTTTCTTGTTTAGGGATGCGGTTTTGATGAGTTGACCTCTAATGACTGCTTTGTGCGCACACCATAGAGTAGGTTGCGAGATGTCTGGAGTTGAGTTCAGTGAAAAGTATTCTTTTAATATTTGGCTGCATTCTTGTACTATTGTTTTGTTATTTAATAGGGATTCGTTTAGTCTCCAATGTGAGGTTGAAGGATTTGTTTGGCTGAGTTTAATGGAGATTGTAACTGGAGCGTGGTCTGTCCAGGTTCTTATTCCAATGTGTGCTTTGGTTAATTGCTGGAGAGTGGTTTTGTCGACCATTATGTAGTCTATTCTCGAGTATCTTGTATGTGGATAGGAGAAATATGTGAAGTCTTTTTCTTTGGGGTTGCATTCTCTCCAAGCGTCGTATAAGGCTTGGTTTTTTAGGTGTTTCTTTAGATTTAAAGCATGGGTAGAAGTTTCTGGCCTCACATTCTTTTGTTTTTCTGATTTTGTATCTACTTGGTGTTGTAGAGGTATATTGAGGTCACCTCCTATTATTATGCGTCCCTGCTTTAGTTTGTTTAGTTCTCTAAAGAATTTCCGGTAAAATGTCGACTGTTTTGTTGTTGGGGCATATACTGAGGCTATTGTGTAATGTTGACCTTGAATTTGCGTTAGTATAATAAGATATCTGCCTTCCGGGTCAGGATGTTCTTTGGTTATTTGTGGAGTCAGTGACTTGTGGAACCAAATTGCTACTCCCTTTTTCTTTATGGGACTATTTGCATAGATTTGGTTAGGGTATTCTTTATTTGTGAGTCTGGTTGGTTGCCCTGTTATTAAGTGAGTCTCTTGTATGCATAGAATTTTCGGTTTTTCTCGTTTGGCCCAGTGTATGAGTTGGGATCTCTTGTTGGGGCTGTTCAGGCCATTTACGTTTAGAGTGGTTGTTGTAAATGCCATGGTTGTGGATTGTTTGTGGTGCATAGGTTGTACTCACCGGCCTTGGGAGTGTTGGTCTGTCGCGGTTCTGGGGTCGGTTGACTGTTGGTGGTTTCTTTGTGCTCGCTGTCATTGAGCTCCTTGTTGTCAGCATAGTTGGAGATGTTGGTGTAGGCATGGGTGGAGGGGGTAGGAGGAGCAGGTAGGGTAAATAGAGTAGAGGGGGTTGAAAGTAAAGAAAACATATTAATAACACATTTAAACATATTTACAACAATACTTCTCCGGTATCGTATAGTGTGGCTCGGTTTTAACCAGTTCCTGATTGTAGACACTAGTTTTTTGCTTTGTGTCTGAAGTTATTCTCTGGTTCTCTCAAGCCAAGGTGGGGGGTGCGACTGATAGTCTTATTAACGCTGGTGCAGGGGAGGATAGCGTAAATGGTATCCTTTGGGGTCATAGCATTGTTCTGTGAGCATTCTAAGTTTGTGTTGAGGCTCAGGTGTTTTCGTTGTTTTCCTGGTCAGCTTGCTCTAGTATTGTGCCTATATTTGGGGCCCTCTTGTGGTTGTTTTTATTAGTTTGCCATTCCTGTTGAAGTCTTTGCTTTTTTGGTGGTTGTTTTTGCGGTGTTTCTTGTGGAGGTAATAGTGACCACTGTTTTAGCAGATGGTTCCCTTGCTGTGGAGTATCCATTATGTATGGCGTGTCTTTGTATACTACTCTTAGCTTTACTGGGAATAGCCATCTGTATGGTATGTCTGCTTCTCTCAGTATTGCTGTTACTTGTGCAAAGTCTTTGCGTTTTTTCATAGTATGTGCAGACAGATCAGGGTAGCATTGGAGTGTAGCATATTTGTCTGGCAATTCTGGTTTATTGCGGAAGGCATTTAACGTTAATTCTTTTACATGGTAGAAGTGAAGTCTTAATATGACTTCTCTGGGTGCACCGGGGGGTGCATTTTTATTGCGGGGTAGTCTGTGGGCTCTGTCCACTAGCATATGTTCAGATTTTACTTGTGGCAGTATAGTTTGGAGCATTTCTGTGAGGTAGTGGTTTAACTCCTCCATTTTTATTTGCTCCGGTAATCGGCACTTTTTCATAGTGTATATGGTTTAGCTTTTCCATCCATCTTGGTCAAAAACAATCATTTTGCTAATCCATAAAGATAGTACACAAATATGCTAGGGATTAATAAAACATTAAAAGAATAGTGATCTGCCTCCTTATAGTTAAAGCTTAGTAACCAGGCATAGGGTTTTTATGTTGTTTATTGAAAACTTTGCAAAATATAATTAACAGAGCTTAGGTTGACATGCTGACAAACAGCACAAATATAACAGACAAGCACATTTCCCCCCAGGCATAGGGCTGTTGAAGTCATGTCTTTTCTAAACCATAATCCAGGGAACATAACTGCTCTTGGAACAGGAATATCAACCTGATGAATCACACATACATAGTTATTTAATTTAGTATTTTAAAAATATACTCTGTTGCTCTATACTTTACATATAGCCATAGGTAGAAAGCTAGATGGGAGGCTACTTGGACACATACTGTATGTGTACTTATGTACTTATATACATACTTATGTATGAAAATAAGCATGCAATCATGATTACAAATTGTTATTTACATACAAATTGTGACTGTTACCTTATTTGACCATATTAAATATAGAAGAGAGGACAAGCTATTGTTTAATTACCTTCTGACTGCAGGTGATGGGCAGCTGTTAGTTTGGCAGGGAAGCCATAAAATGTGACTGCTGACATCCTAGGAAGGCTTAAGGCCAAAGGCTGCCCTCCAATCTGTTACCTATCACTCAAAGCTTCTGATGTTGCTTTATCATATGGTCTTGCAGAATGAAAGCACAGCTTTTCCTCCTGCGAAAACTGGATAAATGTTTCATTGAGCATATAAAAGAAAAAGTCTCACGTGGCAAGTTCTTGTAGCAGAGGTACTGCCGAGAATTATGAGTGATATTTATATATACTCCATACTAGTAACAGACCACAGAGTGTTTTTAAAAGCACCACAAAGTTGTATGGAGGTAGTGGTTGTTTTTAGATGACAGATTTTATTGCAATGTATAGAATACATGTAGGTGTCTTACTAATATAAATACTTAACTGGTCCAATTTGAGCGTTTGAGGGAAAGCTGTTTTATCCATAGACTCTCTCTCTCTCTCTCAAGGTACTGTTTTATTATTACAGGGAAAAGGGAAATAATTTTTTAAAATTGGAATTATTTCCTTATAATGGAGTCTATGGGCGGTGGTTCTGTAATTCTGAACTTTCTGGATAACGGGTTTCCAGATAAGGGATCCCCTACCTGTACCGCATGTCTAAGAATACTTTTGAAAAAAAAATTATACTCTACAAATTATATATATATATATATACACACACACACACACACACACACAGGCATGCAATCCCATATTCGGAAGCCCAAAAGTTCAAAATTACGGAAAGGCCATTTCCCATTGACTTCATTAAAAGCAAATAATTCTAATTTTAAAAAATGATTTCCTTTTTCTCTGTAATAATAAAACAGAACTTTGTACTTGATCCCAACTAAGATATAATTAATCTTTATTGAAGGCAAAACAATCCTATTGGGTTTATTCACTATTTAAATGATTTACACATATATACATACTTACATTACATATATACATACATACATATATACATACAACAACATGACATCGTATTTGTTCCAGCCTACATTAAGAGAAGAGAGTACATATTTCATGTTAGTAGTAGTATGTTTGCATTTTTTGGGGCCCTCAATATTGTAGCATAGATAAAGCTTCACACTCACAGTCTATGTACTTTATGTGCATAAAGACACAGACCCCCTTTCATCACTATATGATCAATATGTTTTTGAAACAAAATACTAATATTTAAAGAAATCTACATTTTATTTTCATTGCTTTTCTGGAATTATGCTTTTTGTATTTTCTGTGTTAAAATCACAGCACAGATTACACTAACATTCTTGGAATAGTAATGTCAGGAAAAACTTTATTCAACACAGTCAAAGTTAGCTAAATCATAATATATAATATTACCAGCTGTAGAAAACCAAAGCGATAATATTATCATGATCAATTTGTCCTTTGTTCTCAGTCTGCAATGAAGTCTCTTCTACTAATAATCTAGGCACATGATTGCTTTCATTACTGAGACTATTTTTCTTAAATGGAAATAGAAGGAATTTCTTTTCATTTCGCGTTAGGTCATTGCAATTGCTTTTCTCATATTTTGACGGTGCATTTTCATCAAAATAAATATTGTACCAATCTAGTAATGATTTGAAAGTCAGAGCAGACCGATCCCAAGGACATTTTCCAAGGACAAAGTGTAAACAGATGGTCTGAAATGTAAACATATTTGTCTCTGTGTTGTTTACTATTTAGCAGTTTTAAGATGTAAAAATAGAACTTTTATGAAAGAAGGATATAAAGGGAGCAGCAAAATCATACAAATGGGTAGTTGGCCAGTTTTTTTAATGATCCTATTGCAACAAGGCATTTCCATTGGTGCTTGTAGTTCCTTTTTTTCAGTCAAGGTCAAATAGGCACGCCAATTGCATCACTCAGTATAAAGTTCTGCTCCCTAAATGCTCTTAGACTTTATGGGGCACATTCATCAAAGTACAAATTTCGAATCCCGAAATGGGAAAAATTCGAATTAGCTATGATAATTTCTGATGATCGCAAATATCACGAAAAAATCGGAATAGTCATGATAATATCGTATTAGCGATCCGAAAGTCACAAAATTTTAGTATCAAATGATCGTAAACGGCGGGAAAACCTTTCCAACTTTGATCCTTCAGTGCATGATTTTGGAAGCCTCCCATAGGACTCAATGGCACTCTGCAGCTCCAACCCGGCCCAAGGAAAGTCTCCCATAGGGCTCAATGGCACTCTGCAGCTCCAACCCGGCCCAAGGAAAGCCTCCCATAGGGCTCAATGGCACTCTGCAGCTCCAACCCGGCCCAAGGAAAGTCTCCCATAGGGCTCAATGCCTTGCACTCTGCAGCTCCAACCTGGCCCAAGGAAAGCCTCCCATAGGGCTCAATGGCACTCTGCAGCTCCAACCTGGCCCAAGGAAAGTCTCCCATAGGGCTCAATGGCACTCTGCAGCTCCAACCCGGCCCAAGGAAAGTCTCCCATAGGACTCAATGGCACTCTGCAGCTCCAACCCGGCCCAAGGAAAGTCTCCCATAGGGCTCAATGGCACTCTGCAGCTCCAACCTGGCCCAAGGAAAGTCTCCCATAGGGCTCAATGGCACTCTGCAGCTCCAACCTGGCCCAAGGAAAGTCTCCCATAGGGCTCAATGGCACTCTGCAGCTCCAACCCGGCCCAAGGAAAGTCTCCCATAGGGCTCAATGGCACTCTGCAGCTCCAACCCGGCCCAAGGAAAGTCTCCCATAGGGCTCAATGGCACTCTGCAGCTCCAACCCTGGCCCAAGGAAAGTCTCCCATAGGGCTCAATGGCACTCTGCAGCTCCAACCTGGCCCAAGGAAAGTCTCCCATAGGGCTCAATGGCACTCTGCAGCTCCAACCCGGCCCAAGGAAAGTCTTCCATAGGGCTCAATGGCACTCTGCAGCTCCAACCTGGCCCAAGGAAAGTCTCCCATAGGGCTCAATGGCACTCTGCAGCTCCAACCCAGCCCAAGGAAAGTCCCGATATCGAAGCTTGAATGAATCCAAAACTTTTGTACTCAGCATGGCAATACGATTGTCACGTAATTTTTGACGTACAGTACGAACAAGTTGCACAAATTAGCAAAAAAAATCGGCAAAAATATGCAAGGTATGAAAAAGTTGGATTCGGACTTATCATACTTTAATAAATCTGCCCCTACATATATAATGATCCAAAGAGCAAAGGATAGACCAAAGTTCAATTTATCTTACAGGGGTGCTTGTGTATCTTTTAGAAGGCAGCTTCATCTACTGTTCTGTACCATTCCTGATGTGTGCACAAGGTGTGAAAAGTTTGCTTTAGTTCTGATTTGTTTTATGTTGCTACTGCAGAAGGGTTTAGTGCTCCAAGTCACAGTCAGGAAGGCTTATTTACAAATGTCATGGTGTCAGTTATGCAAAAAATCAGACCAAAGTTGCTATGTTTGTCACAGTTTGCACTCATCCAACATCCTGTGCTTTCTGAATGAATACAGCTCTGCCTGCATTTGGCTGTGTTCATGAGTGGCAGCCTGAGAGAGGTGCATAGGCACCCACCATTTAGGTCCTTCCCTACAATGAATTAAGTTCATTTCATGTGGATGTGCAAGCTCCAGAGCTGGGTTTTACACATTATAAAAAATCTGGTGCAAGATGCAGAGAGTAGTTGTTCTCTGAATGCAATTTTGTGAATGAGCACTAAGGGGCTCAGTTTTGCACCCCCACTTGAGGCCAGGGCATTTCTTTATCCTATTTGGATGGGTGAACTTTATTTTTAATAGAACTATATACACCTGTGTCCAATATCAATTTGCCTTTTACACTGCATTAAGTATTTTACAATAATCTTCACTAAAAGACCTCTCTTATCATTACAGTTCAATTCTCTGTAAATGAGCATATCCATATTTATATATACATATTTATTATACAGGCCTTTAAACAGAGCTCATTGTTGTTCTTTGCACTGGCAGGAAAGTGAGTCAGTGTTAAACCCTTTCAACCAACGGTCATTTTGCAGATAACAAAAGTGTTAATATCTATTTATCAAGAGAATCAAAGGTACATACATTCTTATAAGCAAAGTAACAAATATCACAGGATATCTAACAGACAACTTTCACAGAATTCTTTTCAAAGCCTGACATTAAGATGACAAGTAAAGCTTCCCCATATGTCTGACAAAACAATATTTTGAATTATCTGCTTGCTTTCTTGTGGCCTTGGTTAATTAAACCTAAGGATTCTCTTGGACAAAGATAGATGAGTTTACTTAAATGATAGTAAAAAAAAAAAGTAGAATAAATAGCTACTTTTAGTACTTTCCTACAGAGAATTAAGTTAATATGATATTAATTTACAGCTTCATTAGTCAGACTTTTAACTAAGTAGTAATGCTTGCAGCAAGCACCTACCTTAACCAACAGGTGTTTCAACATCTATAATATGTATAGTTTTCTATATGATATGTATAGTGTGTATGACAAAAATGTAAATGTTATGAATGGGTTGTGCATTTACAAGATCAATGAAAAGGACAATACACTTTGTGGATAAGCACACTAAGAGCCGCAGAGCAGCCATTCTAGAAAAACAAGTACAGGTATGTGACCTGTTATCTACAATGTGTGGGGCCTGGGGTTTCATAGATAAGGGGTCTTTCCTTAATTCGGATCTCTGTATCTTAAGACTACTAAAAACATTAAATAAACCAAAATGGAATGTTTTGCTTTCAATAAAGATTATTGCATCCATTGCTACTATATATATGGATGCATTGCTACTTATACCCAATAAGCAAGTGCAAATGCTGCCAAAAGTAACCAGGGATAGAATATTCTGGAAAAAAAGTGATGTACATTTTCCTTTGTCTATCTTGTATGAGCCAAAGAAGGAGTACATTAAATTTCCCTATTTGTCTTGTTTAGCACAAGAAATAACAAAAAAAACAGCTTTTTATATACTGGCCTTTAGTAGTGAATAGGCAGTGACGAGATGCATAATATAGTGCAGTGATCCCCAACCAGTGGCTCAAGAGCAACATGTTGCTCCCCAACCCCTTGGATGTTGCTCCCAGTGGCCTCAAAGCAAGTGCTTATTTTTGAATTCCTGGCTTGGAGGCAAGTTTTGGTTGCATAAAAACCAGGTGTGTTACCAAACAGAGTTTCTAGAAAAATGTACAAAATTCAGCTACTGTGCGACTGTGCTAAGTGTGAATTTTTTTTTTGACGTGACAGCAATTTTTTTTGGATGCAACCAAAAAAATGTTTTGACGCAACTGCAATTTTTTTCTCACTTCGCAAACTTTTTGTCTCTGCAAATTTTCACAGCAGTTCTCCGAAAAAATTCACCAATGCCAAAAGGTGGAATTTTGCAGTGAATCCATCCCTGGTGAAAAAAAAATGCTCATCACTACCTGCCAGTCAACAAAGGGGCTACCAATTGCCAATCACAATTCTTTTTTTGGTACCCCAATGAATTATTTTCATGTTTGTGTTGGTCCCAAAGTCTTATAACATTTGAATGCTTATCTCAGGTAAAAAAGGTTGGGGATCCCTGATATAGAATAAGGAAGTATGGATCATGACAGCACAAAAACTAAAAAAAGATAATGCATTAGAAAAATGTTTGGTTTTCCCTAAACTTTTACATGGCATAAAAAATGCATTTGTGACTAGTGATGAGTAAATTTCTTCAGCAGGCATGGATTCACAGTGAATTTCTCCATTTCGCCATTGGACAATTGTTTCGTGAAGCTGTCGTGGAAAATTCGTTGTGTGTCAAAAAAAGCTGCGGTTGCAGTGGTGTAAAAAATGGGCACGTAAAAAAAATGAGGGTGACAAAAAAAACACAGGTGGCAAAAAAAAAAAACATGCAACAAATGTGTTTTGTGAATTCTTTGCCGTTTTGTAAATATTCTTGCCGTTTCACAAATTGTATGGCGAAGCGAAATGGGACAGATTCGCTCATCACTATTTGTGACTTTTTAATATAGGCTTTCAAGAGAGACTAAGGTATTCTAATTATACCCACAAGAAGGATGAGGTACTTGATCTGTTCTTTTAAACCCAGTGGGTGAGCTTCAGCCTGTAATCATTCCATGGAAATAAAACATTTCAAAGAGAAATGATGCTTTCTTCCCAACAGTTTGCTGAAAGTTTTGCATATAAATAAGGTGGCCTCCCCACACTTCAAATATGTTCTTCATGGGAAACCATTTCATTGCAATTGTATATTCTAATTAGGAAACTCTTAGGGGCCCATTTACTTACTCACGAACGGGCCGAATGCGTCCGATTGCGTTTTTTTCATAATGATCGGTATTTTGCGATTTTTCGGATAATTGTCGCAACTTTTTCGTTGCCATTCCGAATGTTGTGCAAAATCTGGCGATTTTTTCGTAGCGTTAATACTTGCACGAAAAGTCGCGACTTTTTCGCAGCTTTCGCGCCGAGTACGAGAGATTCGGATTCATTCAAGCTTCAGTATGGTGACTTTTCTTGGGCCAGGTTGGAGCTGCAGGGTGCCATTGAGTCCTATGGGAGGCTTCCAAAATCATGCTAAGTCTGAAAGTTTTGCCCGCCGCTTACGAGCGCTCAATACGAAAAAGTTGCGACAAGATACGAGCGCATCGTAATGGCTACGAAAAACTCAAGTTTTTTCGCGCAAATCGTATTGGTAACGAAAAAGTCGCGACAATTTCCGCAAAGTTGTAAAGGCACCGAAAATTCGCAAAAAATACGAAAAAGTCGCAAAATGTTCGTTTTCCAATCGGAATTTTCCCAATTCAGATTAGAATTCGTATCTTAGTAAATGTTCCCCTTAGGGTAGGGGCACACAAAACAGATCATATGATTTTGTCCACCTGTTTTTTACCCTAATGGAGAAAAGTGGATTTCTTTAGCTCCACTGTTAGACATGGCATCGGCCTGTGTGAACTACATGGAGTGGATATCAGCGCAGAAATGTGAAAGTATGCATTTTTGTTCTATTAACTCCATGTAGCTCCACACAGGCCAACAAAGAGGAAGATTTAGAAGAAAAATGCATGACAGCAGATCCACTTTCCTCCACCTGTATACAAAACAGAGGAAAGTGAATGATCCACTTCATGTGCCCCTACATTTAAACAACAACGATGAGTACCAGCAAGGTTGCAAGCACACTCCTATTTACAGAAGATTGCTTTAAAACTCAAATTTAACACAATTGTGATTAGGCAGTGTCTCGAGTGTACCACTCCAAGATGGAAGTGACATTGGGTGTGACTTGAGGGGGTAGAGGCTATTGCAATTGTGCCCCAAACCAGCCTAGCACAGAGAAAAAGCACAGATTTAGCTTCTACTAATTCACCAAGCACTCCAGCATAAAAAGGGTAAATTTACATTTAAACACATACTTTCTGCCTGCAGCCAAATTGTTTCATAGAGGGTTGTGTGTTTGTTCAGAGCCTCAAGGACAAACTTATTAAAGCTTTACCTTTAATGTACAAATAAGTGCATATGTTTAAAATAGATATTGATAGAGCCAAACAAAGCTTAATTGGTGCTGCCCTTGATGTTTAAATAAAGTCTTTCATTTTTAAATGGAGTGCTGCCTATAACTATTTTTGCAAAAGTTATATTAGAAAAGGGCATACAAATAAAAAGTTACAGTTACAAATTTAATTACAGAAAAAGTAATTTGCAAAAGAAAATGGCATTGTTCCTTTTTTTCCAATAAGGCAATAAAATTAATAGTTTTAATAGAATAAAACGCTTTAACTTGCTTGAATTCTTTAGATGCACTTTTCATTTACTTGGCAGCTCTTTTTCTTTGCTTTTTTCAGAATCAAATTTTTTTGAATATTTAAAAAAATCCAAACTGAAATATATTTGTTTTTTTTTTCACCGAGACCATCCCATGATTTCTCTGATGTTTCCTAATGTTTTAGAAAAGTTACTAGATGAGTCGTAAGGGCCTATGTACTTACTTAGGGCTTATGTACTTTGTACATTTTTCCAATATTGCATCAATAAGCTCATCCTTTGTATCCATTTTAGCATGACTGCACTTACTGGTGCATTTGTAAATGAACACTCGGTCTGTTGATACAGAATCAGACTTTTTCTTTTTGTTTATTCAGTGCATCTGTTAACTGTTTTTTGACACCTTTATTTTGATATGTATGTGCAGTAGTAAAGCGGTATATTCATACACAGAAAGGTTTATTTCCATAATCTTGCATTTTAGCCCTGCTTATTTAGATTCAGTGCTTCCCACACATTTATTGCAAGTTATGTTTTACCTGGGTGTTTGTTTTGTTAAAGTTAAACTGCACATATATCTCTAGAGATACAGTACAAATGCTTCCCTGGAGGCTTAATAAAACATTTGGTGTTTTCACTGATTACATTCTGTTGTACAGTATATGTTGAACTATGAGTCATTTCAGTTTGTGCACAGGCTTCAAACAAAAAGTCACATCTAATTTTGGTAATTTTCTGTAGATATAAGTACTAAACAAAACCAGTTGCATAATTATGTATAAATATATTCTGTCAATGCAAAAAATGATCCACACTTTGGGGCTTATTTATCTGTTTTTTAATTGTGAATTTGATTTTTTTTGTCAAATTAAACTCGCATAAAGAATGTTCGCTTGTTTATTAAAGTGGTAAACTCATGTAATCAAAAAAAAACTGGAATACTTGAAACTTGAATATAACTCGTCGAGTTACAAATTCGAATTGACAATATGGCTTGACTTTGCCTAGGACAACTCCCACTGACTTCTATAGCTTCTATCTAGCTTTTAGATGGCACATTTTTACATTCAAGTTTTTGGGGGGTTTTCACTTAATAAATACCAGATATTTGGGTTTTTGAACCTTAACTGAAATTAAAGTTTTTTAAGAGCAAATGAAATCGACACAAAAAACCAAACTTGACCATTGATAAATCACCCCTTTGTGTTAAAGGTGTAGGATGTGAACTCTTACCAGGGTGAAAACCAGTTAAACAAATGACACTAGTGCTAGACATTTTTGGATTTCTATCCCTTTGTCAAACACATACTAGGAACTCACATTAGAAATAAGAGAGAGCCTAGCCCCAAAATAGTGGTTACTGATCCCTTGGTGCTACCACAGTGTGTAGGAACGTATGTGGGACTTAGAGTAGTTCTAGGAAGACCTGAGGGGGTACAGCAGAGTCTCCATGGCGATTGCGCATTGTGGCCAGAGTCCACAGGGAAAAATGAAATTGTTGGTGACCCCCTCTTGCTCACGCAGCTGTGCTGTAGGATCTAGCCCACCCACATGGATAAACTGTGAGACAGGAGAATATGCTGCTAGTAACTATGAAGTCTGTGTTGGCACAAGTTCAGTTTATCACGGATATGACACAGTGATATCATTCTGGAAAATCACTGGAAATGTAAAGCCTGAAACCTTTTTTCTGTGGGCAGAAAGACGTTCGCTAGCCATGGGTGCCTAAATGTGCCTAAATACAGTTAATGACATTCAGGACATATTTCCAAGAAATTCTTAGACAATCTATACAATAGTAGGAAAATTCACTGATTGTAACACACAAACTAAAAAGGAGTTTTTTTTAATACTTATTTTGACTTTGAAAATTGCAGTTACCTTTAAAATGGTTTCAAGTGTGCATTATGATTAGAATGTATAATAGATATTTCTGCACTCCGCTGCAATACCTGGGTCAGTACTGCAACTAAATGGTTTGCCTTTTCCCCCTTTTTGTGTTAATCGCAGCATTTAATCACTGCTTTTAAACTATTTTCCATACAACTCATAAATCATGTCAAGCCCTATTGGATATACAATTTCATTAAATGGCGTGATTACACGCATTGGTTTTAGATTAAGCTATTACAATTTTTAGCTAGCGTTAACTCTTTATATATCTACATATAATGTAAAGTTATGGAACAACATTTATGTGAATATTATGGCACATAAATAAGTGGCAGATTTGTGAAATTTCTTGAATTTTTTAACTTTTTCTTAAGATTTTTTTTTTTTAATTCTCAGTTTTGAGTTTTTTTTTACATGGAACTGTTGGAGAACATATTGCTTTCTAAGCACTGATTTACAATGTCGGGCTGGCCCACCAGGATACCAGGAAAACTCATGATGGGCCCAGGTGTCATTGGGCCCTCCTGGTCCTAACCATTTGGCCTACTTCATGGTCATTCCCTATTTCTGAATAGGAAAAAGGAAAAAGAGATGGATAGAAGGATGAATGCTAGCATGTAATTAAAAATAATAGGAGAATAAAGAGGTTGAGTGAGGAAAGGAGGAAAAACATGTTGCTCACCAACCCCTTGGATGTTGCTCCCAGTGGCCTCAAAGTAGGTGCTCATTTTTTAATTTGTGGCTTGAAGGCAAATGTTGATTGCATAAAAACCCAGTGGAAAGCCAAACAGAGCCTTCCATAGGCTGCCAGTCCACATAGGGGCTACCAAATAGCCAATTATAGTTCTTATTTGCACCCCCAGGAACTTTTTTCATGCTTATGTTGCTCCCCAACACTTTTTCCATTTGAATATGGCTCACGGGTATAAAAGGTTGGGGATCCCTGGATAAGGTTTTCTAGTAGGCCTCTGGGGTTCCAGTCCAAAGCTGCTGATTTCCCATAGCTGTTAATTGAGAGAAATCTTTATAAAGAGTTGAGATTATTTTAATATTTTTCATCTGGACCCACTTAAAACAATATAACCCACAAGCTCTGCCATGTCAAAACTGGAACCATTTTATGATTGGTTGATATGGCACATAAATATGCTCTTCCATTTGGCTTTTTAGCAGCATATGGGCTACAGAGGTGACAATCCTAGTGTAAATATTGTTAAGAACTAAATGAACATTTTACATTTTTTTTAGGTTGCAAATGATTTTTCTTCATATAAATAGCATTTTTGTCTCTA